>NW_010100478.1:0-58647 GCF_000699245.1 Pterocles gutturalis | reverse complement strand
AGGCGTGCCTGAGGACAAGTCTTTCTATTCATCATTCTTTTATATACATGAATTATTTTTCTCAAAATAAAGCACTGGCACAGTTCCCAGTCCCCTCTCTCCCTCTATCAAATTACTTCTGGTAATATACATCAGTTGTAGCCGTTTTTTTTAAATTTAATGCTGGATTCCAATCATAGCCAGCTATCTGAAGGGAAGCTGATTTTTCAACAGTATCAAACAGTACTGTTTAAACTAGAAGTGGATAGTAGTGCTCCAGTGTGTGTCAGAGCACAAATAATCTTCCTGTGTCCAGTTTTGGTGCCCCAATATGGGAAAGACGGTCACAAACTGGACAGAGCCCAGAAGGCTGTCTTGGTGATTGTATGGGGTGTAAGGAGGGACTGGGGGAACTGTGCTCCTTTGTCCTGCAGAGGAGAAAGCTAAGGGTGGGCAGGGGGTGCCTAGTGGGTGTCTTTTGCTACCTAGTGGGAGGTTTGGAAGAAAGTGTAGCCAGGCTCTTCTCAGACATGTAAAACTAAAGGGTCAGGGACAAGAGGCAAATAGCAAGAAGAGAAATTCTGGTTAAGTGTTAGGAAAAGAAATTTTACAGCAAAGATGGTGAGACACTGAAGCAGGGGCCCAGAGAGCAGGCGATACTTACAGATTTTTAAAAACTCATTTATTAGTGTGAAAAACATGTAAGGAATGTTGTAATCAACCTGAAACAAGTAGTAACTTTAAATTAAAATTTAGTTTACTTAGAATATATTTTTAATTGATCCCTGGTGAGGATCTTTAACAAAAATCTTTAACAAAGGTAGTTAGACAACTTCTAGTAATATTTTGAAGTACCTATAGTAGTATACTTAGGGCCTAAAACTGCTTATAGGTTCTGTGGTTTCCTCATTTTTTTATGAGGAAATAGCCTTGGTGAGGCTTTTTAATTCAGCCTGTAGAACCCATATTCCATCTTCTCTCTCTTTAAAAAAAAAAAAAGTTAACAATGTTTTTATTAAACTGGTCTAGTAACTCTGAAACAGAATGAATTTTTTTATGGCTATTGATTTTCAGTTAGCGTTATTAAGATAGTCTTTCAAAATACCTTGTTGTAAGAATCCAGTTGAAGGCTTTGTGATAAGGAGAAAATTAGACCATAATCAAAGGAAGAGAGTATATCTGAAAAATGTTTTTATATTATCTGCTAATAAGGATATTGGTTATGTGTTAAAAACTTGTGGATGTATTCCAGGCATGTAGAATTTTCAAGACTGAGAGAATGTGATCATTTTGAGGAATAGCAGTACAAGCACATGGTTGAAGAAGGTGCTTTAATCATCCTGAAATGTGAGTCTACAATTATACTCCCAGACTTGCAGAGACTTTTTCTCTTTAATTCTGAACACATACATGGACATTCAGTCCACAGGGCTGAGAGATAATTTATGGCCTTTGGATTAGTGCTTAATTATACTTACAGGCTACATTACATTTCTGTGCCAGACCACAGAAGACAAATAACTAAAATTAAAAGAAGAGACATCAAGACTCATCTCCAGTTGCTGTGTACAGTGTCTTGCCATTAAGCTAAATGAAACAGCATTGAAGTTAGAGAAAATTTGGGGTTGAGTGGTTTTTGGGATTTTTGTTTGTTTGGTTGTTTTTTTTACTTTGTTCATGAGCTGGAAAGGAATATTGGAGTCAGATTTGTGTCTATGATAGAATTTAGACCCCTTCCAGCATTTCTGGACCTCACTATGGGTTGATTGTCTCCTGGGTTCTGCATAGTGGTCTTAAATGAAACTAGGTTTTTTTTTTTTTTTTTTTTTTAATGAAGATGAATCTATGTGTCATTAAAAAAAAAAAACCAAACCAAAACAAAAAACCCCAAAAGGAAACAAATTTAGAAATCAGGTTAGGTCCAAGAAATGTATAGTGCAATATCGAAAACTTTCTGGGCAATGTTATCCTGGAAAAAAAAAAAAAAAAAAAAAAGTCAAACCAAAAAACCAAAACTAACCAAACCTCCTTCCAGTCCATCATAATGAGTTTTATTGGTTTCGATTAATTAAAGAACGATTAGGTTTATGACTGACTTTAGATGCTGAGTACTTCAGCAGTCCAAAGATGCTTTTCAGCTTGACTGGAAATACCTTTTGAACCTAGAGAGTGTGATATGTCATGGAAGGAGGTGGGTTCCTGTTACGGTAATCTGGCAACAAGTGTATTTTTATCCAAAATTGTAACCCAAATTTTATCCAAATTTGATGCTGTCTAAATTGATATATAACAGCTGTGCTGGGTAAGGCTATATCCAGCTCGAGAACCTGCCTCCAATGGTAGCCATCAGTAAATGTCTATAAAAGTGACACTTGCTTAACTTTAGGTGAGATTAATCAATTTCTTAAATGAAATTAAAGATCTTTCAGATATTGTCTGTTTGTACAAACTGCTGTCAGCGTTTTCCTCTCAATTGTTCAAAGAGGAAGCCACTGCCATAATATCATATTTGTCTGATTTGTTTCTGTAGCAAGACTCAGCCAGCCATGCCTTAACCTTGCCAGCCTTTCTGCTGGTATCACATAAATGAGACTTAGGTTCATCCCCTGCTGTGTTTACTGGCCTCTCCTCTTTTGAGTACCAGAGCTGATTAAGATCATGTGTGGAAAGGCACACGGGACCTAGGTCACTTCCAACCTACTGCAATGTATGTGAAGGAAAGATGTACGTATAATGCCATGGGACACATTGCTTCTAGCGGTATTGCAGTACAGCACCTTCATTCAAAACTTACATACCAACCCTTATGTTTGCCAGTGTTGCTTCTGAAACATTTGCAGTTAGAAGAATAAAGCATTTTAACAGAATTACTTTTTAACAATCTTCTGTTCTTACAGTTGAAACACTTAGAATTCCATCATTTGACAAGTTACTGTTCAACCAGGCAGCATCTCCTGCCATGTTGATGTGAATCCTTTGCAATAATAGTTAAGCAAAACAAAACAAAAACCCACAGCAAGACTCACTGTCTTGTAGTGGGTGCCCAGCACTGGGCCCTAAATTCCAGATGTATCTCATCTTTACTAAGTAGTGGGGAAGCATCATCTCCCAGGAGGCTGCTGGCTTTCCTTGCTGTAAAGGCACACTGCTTGGTCGTGGTCATGGTCAGTTTGGTGTCCACCAAGACCTCCAAGTGTTTTTCTGCAAAGCTGCTTTCCAGGTGCTTAGCCACCCGGAGCTAAGTCCTGAGCTCCCAGCCCCCGTCCTCATGGGACTCTCACCTGCATAGTCTTGCACTTTGCCTGCTCCTCCTTTGGTACCTCCAGAGGTTCAGGCCTGCAAAGCCACGGGGGCTTGGAGGAGAAACAGGCCATCTTTTTCTTCTACTGTCTGATGCTGTCCAGGCTGCTGACTTCCTCTGTGGCACGGGTGGTCCACCAGTGCACAGCTCCTGCGTGCACTCTGCAGAAAAAACTGCCCTGTTGTCTTCACCCCCTCGGAGGCTAGGACTGACACTGGTATTTCACATTGGTTTGAAGAAAGGTGAAGGATGTGTTTAAGACCCTGTACCTGAAATTTCAAGTGTTCTCCCACCCCCTTACTCTTGCTTTTTGGCTGCATGCTTAACCTGCTGTTTTGTCATGAGCAATAGCTGTGAATGCATCTTTGCAAAATTTGACTTCTGTGTGATTTTAGGACTTTCTCCATTTGTCACTTTGTGAACCTGGTTAGATGCATTGGTTCTTCATTTGCTGTCTTTGACTGAAATTTCATAGATTTCACAAAAAGCTGCTAAATGTTATTTGTTTTCTGTGCAACTAGAAATGCTATTGGTCACAATGCTGGCTACTGTGCAGGACAAAGAAGGTTTTTGAATTTAAATACCCCTTTCTCAGGAGGGTAACTAAGTAACAGTTGCTGGATGAGAGGAGATGTCAGTTATTCCACTTCAGTATGGAAGCCCAGTGGCTGTGCACTGAGGGGAGATCTACTGTGGCTTGAAAATAGGCTTCCCCATTAATGTAAAATTAAACATCAGCAAATAGTAAATAATCTGAATTTATATTATAGCCTGTTTTCCTGTGGCATCTGGCTGAAATTAGGTTCTACTCTTCTAAATCCATTTGTTAAGGTAGCCTGCAGCTATGAGGACAAATTGAAGTTCTTTAATGTGATTTGATGAGAAGTTCATGCTTTTAATTCCAGAAACTGGAAGAGCTGACCTCTCTGGAGAAGTCAAATAATACATAATGCCAAATAATAAATCTTATCAAGGATGATAATTGCTATCAGCTCCCATTTATAAATATATGTGCTTGCTAACACTAGAAATTTTTAAATTCGAAAAGCCTTTTCAGTAAAGAGATTCATGGGACATTTTATTTCCATGCATGAGAAATTAATTGGGTAATTTTAGAATAGCATATAAAGATTGTTGATTCTAGTGTAAGCTAAGAGTTATTGGCTTTTGTAGTTGAGTTATAGTGTTTAATATACTCAAAATTCTTACTATCCATTTTTGTACTCCTGTATAGTCTGATAGTCCTTGACTTGGATATCCACATTTGTGAATGCACAGCCAGCTTCTGAGAAGAGACTGTACTCCCGAGAGGCTCTTTAGCCTACCTACTGATCAGTATTAGTTTGGAAACATGAGTTCAAGTACGTTCTTTTTGAAACATTAAAAAAAAAAAAAACCAACAAACTTGCCTTCTTACATAACTGTATAAGGAAAGCAACGTTGCAGGCAAACTAGGACAACAGGGAAAGACCAGCTCTTTCTTGGGAGGTTTCAACCATGCAGACATCACATTTATTATCTTACAATCAACTTGATTTAAATAATGAGTAAGATGCTCAAAAATTCTGTCAGTCCATGGAAGCAAAGATGGTATGTTTGAAGTTATCTGTTCTATTTGTTTGAATACTTCAGTGTCCTTCATATTAGTGAACATTGACTGTGGCACGTTTTTGACTGCAGAGCACAGTGGTCAAAATATTAGCCTCCAGATGTATTAAATGATTTGTTTCTTTTCATCAAGCTATTGCAGCATTTGCTTTCAGACATAGTTTGGGTATCAGTGATATTCACTGTATGTTTCTTAAATGTGGAAGTAGGTACATGTTAAAGAAACATTAAAATGCAGTATTTTAAAGTTTCTTCTTCCATGTGGGAGGCAGAGAGACTTCATAGTTAAAAATTGAATGTTTTTTATTTGATTGCCTTGTAATCTGAATCAACTCTAGGGATAATTCCTGTGCACTGGGACCAAGCCACCCTGTTCTTCTTTCCAAGGAGAAGTTCCCCAGAAGCTAGTATTACTCAATTATGGCATTTAAATATTTTTTTCTTAAAAGCTAGTTTGCAAAGTGTTTACTAATTTAGAATGATTTAGGCAAGAAAAGGCATAATATACAAATGTGAAAATAATATTTAGGCTTAGCAGATGTGAATTCAGGGTAAAAGGAAATGGCAGTTGACATCACTAATTTTCTTTTTACCTCTTGCCAAAGGTACATAGACAGAGTTTCAGGAGAAACACTTTTTTCCCCCTCTGATGCATAAAGAGGAAGTGGAAGTACAGAAATTGTGTTTATAGAACTGCCACTGTTCTGTGGAAAGGGTAGCTTGAAACTCACCAGCTGTAAGATGAAGTCTAGGAAATTATTGCCCTTTCAGCAGAAGTGTAGAAGACACCTGGGAGAGAAAATTAAATGTACCTGATGCTCACAGTGTCTTTATCTTTTCATGTTATCAACTTGTGTTTCATCTAGTTTTATAAAATAATTTTTCCAGTAGTGTGTCTAAAGTCTTATCACCTGATCCCAGGTGATATTATGAACTCAGTAAATTATTCCTTAGTCCTTGGTACCCTCAACCTGTAGACCCTCAGCATTTAAAAATGCTCACAATGAAAAATGTGGAGGAGTAAACTGGGGTGGATGCACCCTTGATCTTCCCTAGGCACTGCACTCTTATTGTTCAGCTCTGCTATTTCTACTTTTTCATTTAGATGCATTAGGAAATAGGGAATTAGAGCACTAACATTCTTTCTGATGCAGAATCTAACAAGGAAAGAGTTATGATAAAATTTTGCTCTTCTCTAAAACTGTAAGTTCCAGTGTGGCAGGTGCAGTATTAAGTCCAGTAAATTCAGTATGGTTCATAAGTTTGAGATGGCAGAAGATGCTGCTAACTTGTCAACTTTCTCTCTCGCCACTGAAACTGGCCTTGCTTTGTAGTTACTATTGGTTAAACGGGAAAACACATGGATTGCCACAAATATCTTAAGCAATATATATGGAGGAATATACTTTCAGTAACGCTTTTGGAGATAGATTTGTACGGCTTTTGAGTCTAAAATAAAATCCCACGATATTCACTCAGGGTTATACATACTGTATTTCAGTGAATGAAGTTCAACAAGGCCAAGTGCAAGGTCCTGCACGTGGGTCGGCATAATCACAAGCACAAATACAGGCTGGATGGAGAATGATAGTCTGGAGGTTATTTTATGCAATGTTGTGTTTATTCACATAGGAGGATTGTGTGACTCTTCCACTCTTAGATAAGCTTTGGCTTAATTATGTTTTGTTAATTACCCCAGATACCCATCTTATTGAGTAACTCATGATTCTTCCTTTTTGAGGGGAGAGGACATGGATAGTGTATAGTTGTAAGTGAACAGGGAAACCTAAGTTTCCTTGAATCATAATACTGAATGTTTCTCTGTTTTCCCTAAAAAAGCATTTACTGGAGGAAAACATATAATCTATTGAAAACATTCAAGTTCTAGTTCCGCTTTCTTAAAGGATATTCTGAACTGGAGAGGCGTGTAGGAAATATAAAAGAATTACTGATTTTAGCCAAGACAAGAATTCCAGTTATGCTGTGTCTTAAAATTGCATCTTCATAGTTTAATTCAATGCTGCTTACATTCTGCATGATAAGAGTGAATGACTAATTTTACCTTGGTTCTGGTGAGTAGGAAAAAGATTAGTCACTCATACTAAGGTGTTGGTGAATAGCAGTTTATATCTTCCTTCAGCTGTTGCTTTTCACAGATGAAGAATCTTAGTCTGTTTAGGGTTGGGTATTTTTTTGTACAAAAGCCATTTAATTGCCTTTTTTGCCCTTCTCTCTACCTTCTCAAGTTCCATTGTGTCATCTTTAGGATGAGGGGCCAGAACTGGGCACATCTACTAAATTAACTAAAGTAGCTAAATTATTCTTGCAGCTAAAATTCTTTGCCTTGTTAGCTCACTCATTTTGGGGATTTGCTTGTCTTGTTCTGGGAGTCTCCCTGCTGGATTTCTGATGTGTCCTCCCCAGTGGTAGAGGAGGGAGAAGGCAGGAAAGGAGAAAAGAGGTAAACGTGGGCATTGCAGCTCTGAGGCTTTCAGGGAGTTTAATGTCCTCTGTAACATGTATGGTTAGAGTTTATTTGGAAAATAGCTACTGCAGAAGTTAACTTATTAATCTCAAAACAAAATGTGGTGGGGGATATTGCTCTGATTCTGATTTTTAAATCTTACTGAAGAAAAAAATAGAAGCAGCATGGTGCCTTTTATCACATGACAACCGTTGAAATTTTTGTTAGCTTTTTCTTTACCTGTTTTAGGAAGATTCTGGGCATTGTTGAATGTTCCTAGCAGTAAAAAAAATAAATAAAAAAAATATAGAAGAGGTTATAAGGGAAGATTCCACCCTCAGCAATTTTCTGCCAGGAAGACCTGCTACACCATGATAAGCAGTTTTGTGTGGAGATATGTCTTAGTGTAAAACTTAGCTATTTTCTAACAAAGTAATTGTTGCAGCCTGTCATTCTAGCTGGAAAGTGGCAATCAGGAACAGTGAGAGTAAATAAAAGATTAGTCTGAGTTGTCTGTCTCAGGGTAGGCAATAATCTATCACTGATTCTGAGCAGCAAAGAAATTTTATTCTGGGTTTGCAAGATGAGTGTTTACAGGAAAATTTATGTACTGATACTCTTAGTATTTCTAGAGATTATTTTCTTTTCATAAACTTCCATGAGTAAATAGGTCATTTATAATCACAAGTATTTATGAATGAATAAGTGCCTGGTTGTAAATTCAGTGTGCTGATCTAAACATGGAATTGAAGTAATGTATGCTGTTACCATAAAAATAGTCATCCAATAATCAACACTGACCTCTGACCTCAGCCCATGGAAATGAGACTTACTAAATAAGTTGTGATGTTCCTGCATAAAGTTTTACTTCATAAGATCTTGTTAATGCTTTCTCAAGCTTATTTTTTAAATGCCCCAATCTGCTGTGGTTTTTACAAGCATTCCCCTTGGCTGACCTCACTGCATACACTTTTAATGTTTTCTGTATGATGAGATGCACTTAGAGGAACACAGAAAACTTCCTGATTTTATTAGCTCTTCTCCAGGGAAGGGGACTTCCATTCCCATTTTCCCGTTTTCTGGGCTGCGACTGTCCACATTTCTCTCATCTCTTTACAGTTCCTGATTTCCTGCCACCTTGCTCCCACCCTTTCTGTTAAAATTTGAAAGGCACAATGGAATTTTTTGTTTTCTGGTGATTATTTAAGTTTGTGTTGGTGTCTGCCTTAACGTATTGTGATGGGTTAGCCCTTGGCTGGGGGCCAAACCACACACCCGCTCACACAATTCCTGTCCCCCCATCTGAGAATAGGGGAGAGAGTTAAAGGGAAAAAAAAAGGACTCACAGGTTGAGATAAGGACAATTTAATAACTAAACTACAATAATTTTGAAAATAATACTATATACAAACATACAAATGAGTGATACACAGTGGTACTGCCCCTCCACCTGATCACCAGGACTCAGCCTGTTCCTGGCTAACGATCCCAGAGAAGGGAGAGTCCCGAAACCAGACTCACGATTCCCCCAGGCCGGGGGTGCACCGCTCCCGGAGGCACTCACAGAACGGAGATAACAGTCTGAGCACCCCAGACCAAGAGCTGACCGGGGTGTGGGGGCAGAAGGCCGTGGGAGAGTGGCCACCTGGAGTGAGATGATCCGGAGCCAAGAGAGATCTGGAAACCAAAGGGACCAGGAACAAAAAGGGACAATCTTCCGGAGGGTCCTTACCTATGTACTGGGCATGACGTGTATGTTATGGAATAGATTATTGGCTCTTCTGAGTTTTCAATCTTGAACCTAAGATCAAATCCTAGGCTAGAAATCGAGCTGTGTTCCCTCTCAGTCCCACCTCCCCTGTCTGCGGGGAGTAGGGAAGCTGAAAGACCTTGAAATCCTGGCAACAACCATAAACATAACTTTTTATCAGCTTTCTTCTGAGCACAAATCCAAAACACAGCTTCTTGCTAGCTATTATGAAGAAAGTTAACTCTGTCTCTGCTTAACCCAGGACATATATGCTTGGGGAACATATGCAGGTGGTAAAGATAGCCTGTGTGAAAGCCTGGTTGTCTTCCCCAGAGCAGCTGCTGCTCCAGCCACTTCAATATCCCACTTACCACCTTGTTCTCTTCAAATCTGTGGATTCTTTCCTTGGGCTCATCCAGCTACCTGGGTCCTTAACAGATGAGATATGGGAATCAGACCTGGACTGCTTTATATAAGAGGATACTTAGATACATTTGGTGCCTTAATAATTCAAAGACTTTTCAGAAGCTATTAATTTCTAAAAACAATTTAGGTGATCTCAAGTGATTTAATCTCTTGCCTCATTGAGCACAGTATATGTGTGCTATACTCTGAAAAGAGCGTACATCTTCAAAAGACGGGTTTTTGTTTTATTTTTCATTAATGAAGCAAAATAATTTCTGGAAGATCATACGTTCTCCACTACTACCCCTAATTAAATTTTTCCTCGTGTTTCATTCTTTGTTAATTGGCTTAGTTAAGTGCATTTTATGCTTCTATAGACTATTATTTTGCAAGTACTTGGATGAAATTAACCAAATACTTGATGTGTTTATATGTATGTATGTCTGTGTGAATACTAATGATAAACTATACATGTCTATAATATGCATACAAATTAAAAAATAAGCCTGTTTTTAGACAAAGTTCATTTGCCATACACAAGAACAGTTTGGTACAGGTGAATGTTTTTGAGATGAGGCAGTGCATTCAGTAAAGATTAAATACCCTAAATTCAACTTTTGTTGAATTTGAAAGCAGTTAAAATTCCTAGGATTTGACAGACCGGAACAGACCATATCCCTGGACATACACAACCAGTCAACACTTCCTCAGCCATGGGGCCTATTTTGTGAAACAGGTGCCAGCACCCTGATGCTCCTGTGAATTGCCTGGATCTGCAGTTATTGTATAAGATACAGGAATTGCATCAGGAGAGTGTGGTGTACAGGCAATCCTGATGCTGATCGTCCCTGCAGCTTTTGCCATGCTAGAATGTTAAATTCAGGAATACAGGATATGCTGTGAATCAGTGGAGGATCGCTCCTTCTTAGGAGATTAAATTGTCTTTTGGGCCAAGCATACTGAACCAGAGGTCCAAGTCTTTTGTTTGTAAATGTCAGTTGCTTAATTTGGGGATTCATGGTGAAGCTTTATTTTTTCCAAACAATGAGTCTATTTTTTTTAAAAATAACTGGTCTATTTTTTTCAAAACTGCCTGTTCTTTTTATCATGTGGGATAATTCAAGCATGACAAGTGAACGACAATTTTAATAATATTGTCTGTAAACAGGATAATCACTTTCACTTTCAGTCACCTCAGAAATGCTCTTTGACCAATGAAATGTATTAGAAAGTTAACTCGTGTTTGGCTATATCTCCTTCTCAAAGGAAATAGTAATTGTTGTTCTGAGTAGTCTTTAATCTTGTTCATGTAAATCTTCTCTGATGCATAAGAAGCTTTGTGGAGAAATAAACCCAGATCATAATATTTTCCAGTATAATACGAGGCCATAATTTCTGGGAGTAGAAGTACAACATTCTATTCATCATTTTTCTCTCACTGTCTAAGAAAGGTACCTAGCCAAACACATTGACAAAAGAAATGTTTTCACTGGTGTGTGAACTTGCATAATTCTGTGGCTTTTTTTATGGACTGTTACTCACTCCTTGAAGATGAATACAAATAATCCAAGTAAGGTGTTATATAAAATCTTTTACAAAGCCCAGCCAACTTTCTAGAGCCATCATTTCTATCTGCAGAAAATCTCCCTAAAATGTATTTACTCGCTTCGTTTCTGTAATATAATATCACTCCCAGCACACCATATTCTCATTAAACTTGGTATAAACTTAAAAAACAAAGTTATGCAACCATAGGAAGAATGATAAGCAATTACAAGTATGAACAGACATTTTGTGGTTTTTTTTGTGAAGTTCATATAGTCTGTCAAAAAATTAATATCTTAGCAGAAATAGTATTTAGCATAGACATAACTGATGGAAAGAAATCAGAAACAATACTGAATTTGAACCCAGTAAAACAAGATAATGGAAATATATCTGCTGCTCACTTCAGTAAAGTAAAGTTATCTTGTACATTAAACACAATAAATTGTAATTGTACAAATTCTCTGATGACTATTCATCATACCTAAATTTTGATGCAATGTAATTTTTAGGGCATTCAAAAAATGATATTAGAAAACTTGCTTATAATTTTTCAGTACCGACCCTGTTGTTACAGGTTTTCTTACCCTTATAAAGTTCTGTCATTCAGGACAGACAGATTCTTTTATACAAGTTAAGATTCAAAAGTTTATAAAAGCCATATTCATAGAATCCTCTCTCAGAACAAATGCTGGGCTTGAATTATAGGGTTGTAAGGGACAAAGTAACATCTTATTCACTGCTCTGTTCCCAAACTTGGTAGACTAATCATAGACTCATGGAATCATAGAGTGGTTAAGGCTGGAAAGGACTTTAGAGATTGTCTAGTTCCAACCCCCCTGCCATGGGCAGGGACACCTCTCACTAGACCAGGTTGCTCAAAGCCTCATCCAGCCTGGCCTTGAACACTTCCAGGGATGGGGCATCCACAACTTCTCTGGGCAACCTGTGCCAGTAACTCACCACCCTCACAGTGAGAAATTTTTTCCTAATATCTAGTCTAAATCTACCCTCTTTCAGCTTGAAACCACTACCCCTTGTCCTATCACTACACTCCCTGATAAAGAGTGCCTCCCCATCTCTCCTGTAGCCCCCTTCAGGTACTGGAAGGCTGCTATTAGGTCTCCTCAGAGCCTTCTCTTCTCCAGGCTGAACAACCCCAACTCTCTCAGCCTGTCCTCATAGGGGATAATAAGGCAAGAGCAGCTGCAGTGTTGTTCTTCAGTAGGGTACCAGTTCCACCTCCTGGGTATCTCAGGAGAACTAATGGAAAATGCAGGATGGTGGCCAGAGCTGGGACTTCCAGGATCAGGGGCAAAAGTCTGCAAGCATTACATTATTCTGACTGATCCAGGATGACTTTAGAAACTGGAGATTTTGCCTCTTTACATCTGAATTCATGTGAATGACTTCTTGATATCTCAAGTTGCTCCAAAGCGACAGTGAAGTGTCCTGCCTTCTTTATGCCTGACATATTGATACCTCATCTTCTAGTGCACTTACAGCACAGGCCAACAGAGGAGGCTTTTCCACAGGCATGGCTGTGCACCCTGCACAGCAGAGACCACAAAGCAACAAGAGCTCCCCTTTGCTAGCACAGTGCTGCTTGCTCCGTAGTTCTACCAGCAGAAAAGGTCAGGGAAGGGAAGACTTGTTCTCAAGGTCTAGGACATATGGTTAGGCCAGCAAAACTTTATAGCATGTAGCTGATCTGAAACATGATGATGCCTAACGTTACACCACTGGCCACAGGTTGGGCAGCACAGGGAGAGTGCTTGGACATGGCTGTTGCATGGGTATCCGTGGTGCTACCTGACAGATGTACGTAGTGCTCGTACAGGAGTAGTGAAGAAGGTAAGGTGGAGGTTTTTGGTCTGTGAGGACTGCACAGTATGTTTCATAGACACTTTACATTCAGGCAGTGAATAGTTTTTTCAGTTTCTCACAGTAATGGATTCCTAAAACCCTCAGTAGACTTTTGTTAAGTTGTATTTAAAGATTAATATGTCTTGTAGAAGTTTTGCTCTTCAAAGTCTTCCTTCTGTCACCTTGTTGGTAATGTTCTAGCAAAAATGAGAAAGAGATTATATTGATATATGGTTAACTGGCTGATGTGTATAGTATCATTACTTTCAGATGGCTGTCATCACTGTATGACAGTTTTCTCCCTTCAATCATTTGCATATTTCAGTGTTTCTAGGTATCAGACATCCAAGAGGAGCAGGTATTTTGCACTCTTTCATGCAAATATGCATTCTGGCATTCTACATTCTGTCATGTCCCACATGACATCCTTGTCTCTAAGTTGGAGAGACATGAATTCGACAGAAGGACCACTTGCTGGATAGTGAATTGGCTAGACATTTACACTCATAGAGTTGTGGTCAACGGCTCAATGTCCAAGTGGAGACCGGTTACAAGTAGCGTTCTGCAGGGGCTGGTATTCGAACCAGTGTTTTTGTTGGAGACATGGACAATGGGATTGAGTGTCCCCTCAGCAAGTACGCCGACAACAACGAGCTGGGTGGTGCAGTCAACATCTAAAGGGACCTTGACAAGCTGGAGATGTGGGCCAATGCAAACCTCATGAAATTCAGCAAGTTCAAGTGCAAGGTCCTGCATGTGGGTTGAGGCAATCCCAAGCACAAATACAGGCTGGGAGGAGAACAGCTTGAGAGCAGCCCTGAACAAAAGGACTTGGGGGTACTAGTTGATGAAAAGCTCAACATGAGCCGGCAGTGTGCACTTGCAGCCCAGAAGGCCAACCGTATCTTGGGCTGCATCAAACGCATTAGCAGCAGGTCAAAGGAGGCCATTCTCCCCCTCTGCTCTGCTCTTGTGAGACCCCACTGGGAGTACTGTGTTCAGTTGTGGGTCCCCTGTATAAAAAAGATCTGGACCTGTTGGAGCAGGTCCAGAGGAGGGCCAGGAAGATGACCAGGGGCTGGAACACCTCCCCTATGAGGACAGGCTGAGATAGTTGGGCTTGTTCAGCCTTGAGAAAAGAAGGTTCCGAGGAGACCTAATAGCAGCCTTCCAGTACCTAAAGGGGGCCTACAGGAGGGATGGGGAAACACTCTTAATCAGGGAGTGTAGTGAGAGGACAAGGGGTAATGACTATAAGCTGAAAGAGGGTAGATTTAGATTAGACGTTGGGAATAAATTTTTTACTGTGAGGGTGGTAAGGCACTGGCACAGGTTGCCAAGGGAAGTTGTGGATGCCCCATCCCTGGAGATGTTCAAGGCCAGATTGGATGAGGCTTTGAGCAACCTGGGCTAGTGGGAGGTGTCCCTGCCCATGGCAGCGGGGTTGGAACAAGATGATCTCTAAGGTCCTCTCCAGCCCTAATCATTCTATGATTGTATGATTCTGTATTCTTCTTACCATCTGTTAGAAAACAAGAATATTATCTATCATTCAGTGATACACTCACTACTTTGAAGGTCATGATGTGTAGTTTTGAGGCATGGACCAGTATTAGGACAGTCAGCATATTTCTTAGAGTTGGGTACTCCTAATGATTACTAAGCTTTGAGGAATCTGAATTGTTCTTACACTTTTACTTGCTACGTGGAGGTTGCACATGCATGGGTACTATTGAATATGAAAATTTTAATGGCTAGTTTAATATTATCAGTGCAGTTACTTTCGTACCTCACAGTGGTACAATCTAGAATACTGATGTCTTGGCAACTGCAGCAATTAACAAATCCCCGTGTTCAGATTTTATGAACATGAACATAGAAGCTTGTGCCAATGACCAGAAAAGGAGCTCAATGCAAAAAGAATTAATTTTCTTTTAATACTGCATATTAATGAAGTGATTTTTATTCAGTTTAGCTATAGGTGCTTTAAAAGCTGACCAATGTAAACATCAGTTATACTTTGAACTAACATGGTTTTACTTTTGCTTTGGTTCAAATGTTAAATATTTTGTACTGGACCCATGATGGCAGGAAAGTTGTTTGGCAAACAGATAACAGTGAAAGATCTGAAGAGCAAATAGGTGTGTGAAATGTCAGATACTGAGATAATGAAAACTGTGTTTAATTTTGTCACATATTTAATCAAAAGAAGGTGGAGGGTTAAAAATAGTGTGGTGGAAGTGGACAGTGTAATGGACAGTTGCAGTATCTGCAACTAATAGATTTCAAAAGATTTGACAAGACAACGAGTCAACAGAAAATAGAATTTAATTTCATTTTCATTGAATGTTGCTTCTCTGATCAAAATATTTAATAGCTCATGGATTGAAGACACCTATGTCTTCTTTTTTCATAGTGAAAAGAGTTGATTCCTCTCCTGACTTCTCACAAGAAATAATTTTCACCTGCTCTTTTGGTAGAATGCAGAAAATGAAAAATTGGAGCAGACTGTCTGTTTTTAGTAAAGAATTTGGATGAGCCAATCTGCTTTTTTTTTCCTCTTTCAAAGTTTTAGTTTTGTTGAGAGAAAGAAGTAGATGTGTAGAAGAGTTGGACTGAGCAGAAAGCTGTAAAGAGGTAACACCAAAAATCCTTTTTCTTTTTTTCTTACTTAGTAAAGATCCTGTGTATTTGAAAGCCAGAATGCTTTGTTCCAGCCATCAGCTGGTCTCCTAAAGATATTGCTGCTTGCTTCTTTTTGTAAGTAAACACATTAATCTGAGAGTGAGATGCACTTGGATGGCTAGCTAAGCTGAGGGTTTTTTTAAATTAAAGTCTAATACATAGCTTTCAGTAAACTCTGTTTATTATGAGTACAACAAATAATTGCAGCCTACCTTAAATACATATTCTTCATAAGATTAATTCCCACAGCCTGGATTTGTTTATTTATATGTTCATGGATTCTCTTACCTAAACTCGACCCTTAGAGACAAAGATTAAAGGTAACTCTACTGCTGTTAGCAGCAATGGAAAGAACTGTATTATTGTGGGGGGTTTTGGGGGTTTTTTTTTGTTTTTGGTTTGTTTTTTTTTTTTTTCCGATTAAGATTCACCCTTCATTACAGCCCAGTGTGAAAAAAATACATATTCTTATACTCTGCAGTTATCTCTTCCACTACATCAGTAAAAACTGTCAGCGTGAATGAACATATTGTGTATCTTCACAACATCTTGGCTCATGGATGCTCCTTGTTATAGCCTCCTTTATATCATCATGATGTTTTCTTTATTTTCTGTCTCTTTTTTTTTTTTTCAGATAACAGTGATACCATTTTGATTATCCTTATTGGTACTGAGGATCCTAGTTTTATCTGTGGAATCAGAATCTGATGTTAGCAAATAGAAACACACTGATTTAATTAAGAAGGGAACTAAGTCCTTATTTTATTATCTGTAATGCGGGTGTACTTTTTACAGAAATCGTACTACAGTCACAATGCTTAAAAGATTCAATCTTTCAGCTGTCAGGACTCTATTCTGCCTGTTAACTCCATTTATCTTAATAATTCTAGGAAGCCTATAAGCTGCAATTACATAGTCTGAACATAACCGTGCTTTGTTCTTGCTAAGCTTCCGAAAAACCTGAATATTGGCTGCCTCACTAGAGAAAGAACATCCTTACTGCTTAGCTCAATCACTTTTATTATTTTAAATAAATGAATAATTAAATAAATAAATATAAAGAATAAAACCACTAAAAACTCTGTCTTACACTCACTGCTTATTTGATGCTACCATGCCTACCTAGATCTTCAGGCTGTTCTTTTTTTCAGTCTCAGACTGAAAGTGCATATGGTAGTGTCATGTTATTAGATGTCCCTGAAGTAGTGAGTCCATCAGTAGGACACTCTCCACCTTCTATTTTCAATTGATTTCATCTCAAGTGTGTAAAGTCAATTTTTTACAGTTTTCACAGTGAAACTGATCTACTTAAAGGTCTAAGTGAAAAATCCTAGAGCTAATGCTTCTTGGTGCCCTGTTTTCAATTGCTTTTTTTGTATTTATTTTTAATAGAAACAGAAAATGTTTTTTTCTCAATTTGTAAGTAGCACTCCAGCATTTTTGTTTTATGGTACACTAAAATAACCTAGTTCTGAGATTTATATTTTTTGTATGTCAGAGGTGCTACAAATTTTGAATTATTTATATAACTGTGCATAAGGCAGCCCACACAATGCAAGGTTATGGATAAGCTGGGCAATTTTTATACTTCATTTACTTCATTACCTTTCTGCTGTGTCTGTATATGTGGATGCAACATGTGTGTATTTTTTATTATATTTGATGTAATATACACTTTGAAAAGAACGCATGTTTGTGCAGCGTATTGTTATTTCTGCTAGTCACTGAGACACCATACTGGTGTTCATTTTTGTTTGTTGGAAAAAAAATGCTCACTACAAATTCTGATCATCTTCTGTGGGGAAAAAAATACTTTCTATGATGACTTAAAAAAAAAAAAAAAAGATATTGGAGTTAGAGCTGCATCGTCTGTGTGCTGTGTAACCAATGTGTGTATGGGTCTCAGTGCATCTTGGAACTCAGTGCCAGAAGCTGAATGATGTCTGAGAAGAGCTGTTGCATGCTCAGATGGGCGAGATTGTGTTGGTTAACATACAGAATCATAGGACGGTTTGTGTTGGAGGGGACATTAAAGATCACCTAGTTCCAACCCCGCAGACACGGGCAGGGACACCTCCCACTAGATCAGGTTGCTCAAAGCCTCATCCAGCCTGGCCTTGAACACCTCCAGGGATGGGGCATCCACAACTTCCCTGGGCAAACTGTGCCGGTGCCTCACCACCCTACAGTGAAAAATTTCTTCCTAATGTCTAGTCTAAATCTACCCTATTTCAGCTTATAACCATTACCCCTTGTCCTCTCACTACACTCCCTGATAAAGAGTGCCTCCCCATCTCTCCTGTAGCCCCCTTCAGGTACTGGAAGGCTGCTATAAGGTCCCCCCGGAGCCTTCTCTTCTCCAGGCTGAACAACCCCAACTCTTTCAGCCTGTCCTCACAGGGGAGGTGCTCCAGCCCTCTGACCATCTTCGTGGCCCTCTCGGGACCCGCTCCAACAGGTCCAGGTCCTTCTTATATGGGGGACCCAAAGCTGGGCACAGTACTGCAGGTAGGGTCTCATGAGAGCAGAGTAGAGGGGGAGAATGGCCTCCTTTGACCTGCTGGTCACACTTCTTTTGATGCAGTCCAGGATACAGTTGGCCTTCTGGGCTGCAAGCACACACTGCTGGCTCATGTTGAGCTTTTCATCAACTACTACCCCCAAGTCCTTTTGTTCAGGGCTGCTCTCAAGCTGTTCTCCTCCCAGCCTGTATTTGTGCTTGGGATTGCCTCGACCCACGTGCAGGACCATGCACTTGGCCTTATTGAATTTCATGAGGTTTGCATTGGCCCACCTCTCAAGCCTGTCGAGGTCCCTTTGGATGGCATCCCTTCCTTCCAGTGCACCACACAGCTCAGTGTTGTCGGTGTACTTGCTGAGGGGACATTCAATCCCACTGTCCATGTCTCCAAAAAAGATGTGAAACAACACTGGTCCGAATACTGACCTTTTACTTGATGGAGAATTTGTGAACAATTTTATGTGAAAAGATATTTATGTTCTTATTACTCCTGGTTTATTAACAGCTGTGGATACCAGAGAGCATTCACTGTCTTCTGAGATCTAGGAACAAACTAGGCCAGAGAATTCATGGTGTATAATTTAGGTAACCTTGGAAAGGTACAATGAAGTGGCTATAGAAGCACAGTAGCTTCAGAAAGTCAGTCATTTTGACACACATTGTTTATCCCTTTACTAACTTGCTGTATAACTTGCTTGTACTGCAAGGAAACTTGGAGCGCCAAGCCACACCGTAACGAAGCAGAAGTAGCCTGGGTGGTCAGTAGAAAATACGAAAAGTGTAGTCGTGGGGACTTCTGCAGTCTGACACTTTACTGTCCTCTTCCATCAAAGGGTGATGATTTTGAGATGGCTAATCCTGTGAAAGCTGAAGCCTGAAAATCCTCTGGAACTTGATCAGGTCTTTCAGTACTAAATATAACATGTCTCAGCTGCTAGGACAGACCATTCTGCTGCTTTACTGTTACTTGATGTAGCTTCTTCTCACCCTGTATCCATCTTTTGTAAGAGGTTTTACAGGCTCTCTTCCTGTGTGAACTTCAACTCAACTCATGCATTGGAGCGTTTCAGCTGTCTTTCATTTAATGCGTATGTTTGCTTTGGATTTCTTTTTTTGAAATAAGTGGTATTACTTCTTGAAATTTGGATTCTGAGACAAGTGTTTTAAATCACTTTGTGAGAGATTAGGCAGATATGAGCAGTATTTGAATGGGAGTAAGATCTAAGATCCCAAGTAGTGCTACAAGTGTACTGATCAGTGTCTGTGAGAGTGTGGCTTAGTGGTCAGGGATGTTACATGTTCAGAATTGCCATGGAGACATTTAGTGTTATGTAGCCTAATATGTTATATACTTACACCTTGCTCTTGAAAATATGTAATTTCCACAGCTACTTACAGTAGCTGATATCTAAAACATAATTTCCACAACATATAATTAGATGAAGTAAATTTTGGGTGTTTTTTCAATAAATGTTCTAGCGCACACATTACAAGGAAATGATAGTGAAAGGCATATTTGAATTTTGAAACATCTACACTTGAAACTTGACTATAAGTGGGTTTTTTACCCTGTTGCAGAGAGAACCTATTAGGCAGCAAAATTAGCCAACAAGATTAGCCAACACTGTTCTCTGGAATAGTGTTGAAGAATATTAACAAGTAGCACATACTTTGCAGAAAGAAACATAACTCTTGTTCCAGAGTGTACAGACTAAATGAATGATAGAACAACAAGGAGGAGAAAAACAGCATCACATAATGATGAAGCTCCTTTATAGCAGAGCTAGAAATTAGAAAACCCTGGGCAAAAATCTATTTCCTGTGATTTCTTTTAAGATACTCTGTAGTTTATATATTATTTAAATAGGTAACAACTACGTTCAGAACAATTGTGATTTCTTTTGCTCTTACAAACAGAAAGAGAGGTGGAAAATATTAATTATTCCTTCTGCTGGAATGCCTGTGACTGGATAGGAGTGTGTTCAATGAGTTAATGACATTGGTTTTTTTCAAAATTATTATGTTGTCTTTATACTTCGTGATCTGGAGGAGGGGGAAATTTTTGACCCTAAAAATACCTGAGGTAAAATCAAGAGCAACAAAACTACCTGCTGTAATCATGGGGAGAGGAGTCATCAGTGGACACTTTTTTGTAATGGTTTTATCAATGCAAAAAGGCCACTGTCATAACTGTTAGGCTAAAAATGTAATTCAGCCCTTGCATGTTACTAGCCTAGTGAAAAGAACAACAAAAAAAAAAAAAGTGATCACCAGCTTAACCAGATATATTATAAATATTTGATAGCAGGTTGTCCTGGGTCCAGCTGGGATAGGGTTAATTCTTCACAGAAGCTGGGAGTTGGGCATAGCTGATATTCGATACCATGCTGACGTCATGCCCGGGATATAAGGGGAAGCTAGCCGGGAGAGGGGTCTCTTTTGTGAAGCTCGTGGTGGTGAGATTTTCATTGTATCAGTGTTTCCATTGTACTCTATATCTTGTCTTATTGTTATATTCTCCTTTCTTTTGCTTTCCTCGTGTGGTATTATTAAAAATCCGTCGTTATCTCAACTCAGGAGGTTCTCCCCATCTTACCGGGGGGGGGGGGGGGGGGGGGGGAGGCGGTGTTGCGACCACGTGGTGGTGGTGGTCCTGACACCAAGACACAGGTGTAAAGTATGCATATAATGCTGCATGTATACATTTAAAAATATTTCTATAATAAAGCATATAAAAGAAGAGAAGAGAGTTGAGGAAAACTTAACAATGTTTGTGATGTTTTGCAGACCTGCTTTTGTCTTAACCATTCTATGATATGAAATAACTCTGGTCCTTGTCTGTGTGTTCAGTTGTGTTTTTTTCTTTAGTACTTTCTCTCACAAATGTATCTGGCGTATGTCACAATTATGCTGCACAGAAATAAACCAAGAAATCAGACACAGATATTAAATAGCCCTGGGCTATTTAGTACGTAGTACTAATTTTGTACCAATAATTAACTAGCAGTAATTTAAAGTTACAAAATTATAGTCTCTAAAAGAAAATTTAAATTAAATTTAAATGCTATTTAATGTTAAAATTTCCTTATCCTTGAATTCTCTTTTTTAATATGCTATATCTAGCCCAAAAGAAACATCTTAACTTCTACCAGGAAGGTACGATCTACCTAGCTGTGAATAGAGAGTTCTGTCTTTTCAAGCTGCCAAATGTGCAGACATTTAACTTAAATAAATATAGACATTTTAACTAGAACTAGTAACCACTCTTATGGTGTTTAAAAAACTAGACACAATTCCATAAGGTTTTTAATAATTTTCATTTAAAATTTTAGAATAATTTGAAGAACTTCCTTCTTCTTTTGGCATGTCAGAATTCCTTTATTTTTCAAGTACAGATGATATTTTTGACAGAGTTTGCAGCACTTACTTGTATTCATAGAATCACAGAATAATTTAGGTTGGAAAAGACCTCAAGGATCATCAAGTCCAGCCGTCAACCCAGTATTAAATGTATATACTTTTTACCTCAGTACTCACACCTATTTTATGAGTCTGAACTCCAAATATCTGTATTTGCTTTGCTGAAAGAGCAAATCTTGGCTCTAAAATTCTAGATCTCAGTATTAAAATATGAATTCTAGTTGTAAAGCTTGCCTATATAATTTTATTTTCACTAATATCCCAGAAAACAAAATTATTATTTGTTCAGTTCTGTCTGATTATTTTGTATTCAGCAACAGCAGATGAGATTTATGGTAATATGTTAATGCATATACCAAGGGTCTGTTGTACATAACAGCTTTTCTTCTTGCCCGCCATGTTCTGTTGAATAGTAGGACTGCATTTTTATTTGAAATAAAGCAAACCAAGATGACCTCCTAGGATAGCAGCAGAAGCAGGCACTTGATCTGTCTTCCTAGTGCTTCTCTGTGCATCCTGCCGGCGGCACTGGAAAAATTCCACTCTTTACATCTAAGGACCACTTCAAGTTAATTTTCATCCCTGCTGCCACAAGTACAGTAATTATCAGAAAGGGGTTGTAATGTGGGTGGCAATCAAAAAAATGATTTAGTACTCAAGGGACTGCGTAATCAACCTGAGCAGAAGTTATGCTGCTTCCCTACTATATATTTAGAGAGAGAAAAAAAAGTATTCATGTCTTGTAAATTCCAGAAGACAAGGTGAATGGAAGGTCCAGCAAACACAGGAAAATGTTTTTTTTCTTTTCTCTTCTGTCCATGAAGTTTCAGACAGATTTTCCTTATCATAGTCACTACAGTAATAATTTTTAAAATACATGACTTTAAAATTTTAGGACTTTCTATCAACTGAAAATGCTTTATACGGAAGCCAAAAACCAGAACAAAGCTTCAAAGGCTAAGTGTCAACAATTCGTTTTCAAGGAGTGAATCATTTTGACCTTATCTTTGGCTGGAAGTTTGGAGTAGCTGTGCTGAATCTTGACTGCAGTTTGTTAACTGTGCATGACGGAGGCAGGGGGTTGCTCCCCCACCCTGCAAACCACTGTGTTTTGCAAATCCATTTGGAAACAGCGTCCTGCTTTCTGCATCAGAGTAGTCTACTACTGCAGTTTCCTGCTGTAATGCAACTATTCATTTACTGAGGGAAACAGACCTCTTCAATTTCACTTTTGGCTTTTACTTAATACTTCTGATAGGTCATGCCTCTCTCTTGCATTGTAAATAGCAAAAGTAACTACACTTAAGGGAAGCCTATGCCACAGATGAAGAGGCATCTGAACTACATACACAGGAGAGGAACTGGGCCACAAGAAGTGAAAATACAGTGTCATGGTACTGAGTACACCACCACATACTATGTGAAATGGCCAAATTCTCCTTTAACAGTTCATTAATGTTGGGCGTGTACTAAGGTATAACAAGTCCAGCTTCTTTGCAGATTTGTGCAAAAGCAAAGAAAAGTTTTCTGTTTTCTTACATTATAATCTACTTGATGTTTAACCAGAAATAGAATTGGAATAACAGGTAATAGTGCCAAAAACTTGAGCTAATGGTCTTACAAGGACAAAAATTTATTAGTCATTGCTTGAAAAACCATCCATGGTATTGTGTTTTGGCACACTCTGAAACAATTACCTCCTTCAAAAGTTCTGGAAATATCTGAGCTACAGATTTCCTGATTTTTTTTTCTGTCAGTGCATTTAATTGTACAAATATTAGATCTGAAAACAGAAGACTTCCTAAATCTTAAGACATTTTAAAGATGTTAGATAAGCATTTTTAAGACTCGTCAGAAGAGCTGTTGTAGAGTGTGTATCTCATTGCAAATATTAGCTGTAAACTCTGCTTTTTCACCTTTCCTCCCCATACATCCTTAATTTATGGTACTTGTTGATTTTTTTTTTTTGATTGGAAGGCATATAGAAAGCTTTTTTTCAAGCTCTGAAATAGCTGTTTTTGATTAAATACAGCTTTAATTGTAAAGTAAACAAACATCTATGTAAATGTGTAACATTAGATTACATTATTTACTTTTAATTTTTAACAAATATCTTTATAATGTTCTTATGCTAATATGAAAATTGTAGTTATTGCTGAATCATTTAATTATATTCCTTATTAAAAGAAATCCTTAGCTACAGTTTAAAAGATATATGCATTGTACTAACGACTTGAAGGGATCAGATTTATGTATCTGCATAACTGAATGAATGTTTTGTCTAGATTGTATTGTTATTAGCTTTCTTCAGATAATTAGCATATTGAATCAGAAATGTGGTTCAGGCCAAAGCCGTGGAGACTGAGACTCAATAAACTTTTATAGCATTTTTACGTGTGTCATGTATATAGAAAAAGTATGAGATAAAACTCTTTATTTTTATATTCCTGTGTGAACATATAACATTTTATTTAAAGGAATCTGAAAATAATGATATCCATAAATATTAAGATAGAATATTCTGTGACTTTTAATTAAATTCCTTAAATGTGTTGTGATGCAGTGTGGGCAGAAGTCATTTAACTTGGAGCAACTAGTAATTAAAAGGCAACAAAGTATACATTTCGAACCTACATGATTCATAGCAAGTACTCTCGCTAGTAGCAGAGTTTGGCTGATTTGTTGCTGTTACTTGTTAGTGGTGTAAGGTCACCATGGGCTATTTTGTATTACATATTTTGCCCAGTACATCCAGATAGAAAAAGTCTAATTGAGTCCCAAGAAGCCTTTGTCAGGGTCAAGATTACAAAGTCTTTTTTGTTCTCTCATTCTTGGGGCAACGTCTACATCGTCAGGAGCTCACCGTCAGAGCAAGGGGGAGAAGGCAGCTTACCCATTTTAAAACTTCCCAGCTGAAAGAGTTATACAACTTTTTAATAATAATCATCATTATCAATAACTGTGTAAACAGAAGTTCTTTCTTTCAATGAAACCATATCGATAGTATAGTAGGTATATCTGAAGAAAAGAAGCCTACTGCTTTAGTATTTTTTCATTGTAAAGAGCAGATGATGCTGCCACTTCATCTAAAATTTGCTTTCAACTTTGGATTTGTTCAAACTTTTAATTAGAATTAAACTTAATGGATTGTGCAATTTTGGGTCATGTTTTTAAGCCAAAAGGACTGGTTTGAAATGTGTCTTCTAAGCTAAATCATCCAGTTCTGTTCAGCTCTGTTGAAACTGTATGATATTGAGTGTCCAACAGACTTGGAATTAGTACTTCCAGATTCATGTAAATTCATTGCACATTTCATTTGGTCTTTAATGTGGCTTTGGAGCTGTAACAGAAATGGTGCTGAAATACTAAAATATGTAGGCCATCTAGAGTCACAGCAGTATTTCACTAATAAAATCCTTTCAATCAAAAAATCCACCAGCCCAACATGTGGTCTCCCAAAAGATATATTGGCTGTTCTTGAGGAACATATTTTTTGGTTTTAGAACAAAAGGATGTTAAACATTTATTTCTGGAGTCTCTTTTAGACTGTCAGAGGAAAAGGAAGGATGCTGATTAATACTATGCCTAGTGAGGTGGTTTATTGAAAAATCAGAAAAGTATACATAGTGCTTAAGACTGGATTTAACACAAAAGAATTGCAATAGAGTTGTTTACCAACTTCTCAGAAAATTCTTTTGGCTGTGCTAAATATTTTAAATTCTTTTTCAGAGCTATAATTTTATGAGGAATTTTTTTCCACAATAGCTGTTATTAATGTATCTGAAGAGTGTACCTAGGAGACTATTTGTGTGATTAGTCTAACATTTTTTTCAAATCCTACAGGGGAACTTTCAGTCTCCATGGTGAGCATTAGTAGTTTGAGGATGCACATGCTTTAAGGAATTTCTACGTGCTGTTCACATTAATAGTTAAGAGCTTAGACAAATATTTAGCATTCATTTAAATTAGTATGTTGTATGATTAGGCAAATCACTGTAGCCATTATGAACTGATGTTTATAGCAAAGGTTGTTTTGCAGGGACTAAAATCTCCAGCATTTTATGGTACTGCATTTTCAGCTGTTTTACACCACTTTCATTTAGAAAACACTAGAAATAATGAGAATGCACATACCTTACTTTTTGTCAACGCGCAGCCATTTTCAATTTTGTTACCTGTTTTGAGAGAGAAAAAAAAGTAGTAAGCCGCAGCTTCTAAAATGCTGAACTAGAAAGATACACTTGACTTAGAAGACACACCAAAGTCTCACAGCTCTGATATTCTCTGGCCTCTTTGTATTAAACAAAAGAAGTCCACTGTCAGATAGTCTTACTGAAATGTGGACATGAGGGTTCCATATTAATTCTCTTAAGTTTTTTACAAGGAAGACTTTTTACTTGTGTTTACATGTGCATTTAAGTGTTGAATGCTGATTAGCAATTTGTCTTTTAAATTCCTGATTTGTGACAATGAATTAAAAAATGATGAATGCAGAAATAATCAAGTGCATATTTGCCATGTCCAGCTTCATCCTTTTCAATATTTTTTTCTTATCTAATAGCATAAAAGTAGAGGTCTGCAGTCTTTATATTTCCAAAAAATTTAAATTATAATTCCACAGATTTAGGAAAAAATGTACAAAAAACAAATATTAAAGTAGTTGTACACTCTCCTTATTATAGTCTTCCATTAGATCTCAGTGTCCACAAGAAGAAAATGAGAATTGCTCCATTACTTTCATGGCTTTAAACAGTCACCCAGGCTATACCTATATTGTCAAACTTAAACTCGAGGAGAAAAAAAAAAAAGTATAACTGACATCAGTATAACAATAGAGGGAAAATTGCTGATTTCCCATTAAGTTCCAGTTTTCTTTGAGAGTCATATGAAATTTAACTTTCTTTATATTTTATTATGTAGTCCTCATTCGTTTCTCCAGTACTTATAAACCCTTTTTTCTAGTTGTGAGTCTTTTGTCAATGTTCAGAACAAGCTGTACCAGATTCACTTGGTGCTCTTGGAATCTCATCTTGAACAGCTCTCAGTTAAAACTGCTGCCCGTAGAGATACACATCCTATGTGTTATTTCAGATATGTAGATTGATTTGCTATGCTTACACAGTTTTGGTGACTGCATCATTATGGGCAAGAGAGGGGAGCAAAGGAAAGACATGCTTGATAACTCAGTGTGAGACTTTTTTTAGTGTTGAGTCTGAGTTGTAGTTTGTCTTTCAACCTGGGTAATGATCTATGTGTGAAGTCATTGCACTTCCTTATCAGAGTTAAGACAAATGTCATCTCTCTGTGTCTCTAGATGTGACATAAAACCATATTTAATCCGCTTTACTTTTATGAAATTATTTACTTTCTTATATTGCCAAATACTAGATGATGTATTTCACTGGAAGTGTGAAATTCTGTTACCATTCATAAGGAATACTGACTTATTTCAGTTAATATTTTAGAACAGCTGTTTTTTTGTTACAGATTTTCTTTGAACTTGCTTTTCTGGGAAGGGATTTTGTTTGTTTGTTTGTTTTTTATTTTATTGTGGTTTTAAAGGAGCCACCACACAGCCTCTTGTTAAAAACCTTGTGGACTGAGGCAAGGACAACAGGGAGGGTTCGCTCACTACTTATCGCTGTGGGCAAGAAACTTACATGACTTGGGAAAACAAAAAAAAAAAAACAATTTAATTTATTAACTATTTACAATCAAAGCCAAAGCAAGATAAGGAGAGAGAGAACTACATCTTAGAAAGGCACTTCTCCCTTACCCCTCCCTTCTTCTTCCCAGACCCAAAAGCTTTGATCCTGGTTTCTGTGTCTTCTCCCTCCAGGTGGCAGAGGGGGGCAGGGAATGGGGGTGCAGTCAGTCCATCCTGTGTTGTCTCTGCCACTTCTTCCTCCTCAGGGGAGGGCTCCTCACAGTCTTCCCTGCTCCAGCGTGAGGTCCCTTCTCACAGGAGAGTCTTTCACAAACTGCTCCAATGTGAGTCCTTCCCACAGGAGGTCACAATCCTCTGACAACTGCTTGGCTCTGGCATGGGTTTCTTCAAAATTCATGGCCTCCTTCAGGCATAGGTACTTCTTCCGACATGGAGTCCTCCACGGCTACATCTTCTCATGGACTGCACAACAGACAAACGTGCATCACCATGAGTCTTCACCACACTGCAGGGGAATCTCTGTTCCAGGGCACCTCCTCCCTCTCCTTTCTTTTCAGTGACTGTCATGCCTGCGTAGTTGTCTCTCTCAGATCCCACTTCTCTCACCACCACAGGTTCTTTCACCAGCTCCTGAGAAACTAACTCTAAGCGAGCCATGGCAGAGGCTTGGGCTGGGTTACAGCAGAAGTTGGGCAGGCAGCTGGACAGCTGGCCCAGTCTGCCCAGCTTGCTCTGGTCCAGTCTGGGGACATGCCAACCCCCCAAATTCTGTGCCCCCTCTTAAATCTACCATTAGCAGAGGCGCTGATTGGCTCAGCCCTGGCCAGGGCCAGGGCCAGCTCTTGCACTACCCTTACCCTTTACTGGTGCTGCATGGTGGGTGACTGAGCTGTCTGGGATGCTACTGTGAGAGTTGTCTCCTGAAAGCTGAATTTTGAATCTGCCTGGAAGTGTGTATTAACTCAAATATCAGATTCATCCCTAGTGCTGTGCTAGAATATCTTAGCATGAACTGGCATGTTTATTTATTGATACAGCTTCAGATACTAAGATGCTGCCAGATATACTGTAAAACTTTTATTATAACTTACTAGTGGTGGCAGAAGGATTGCTGGGTGTAGCCAGCTATTTGAGTCTTTGTTTCCATGTGTCAAGTTGTTACTCTTTCTTCCACACACATTTATCATGCATTTGATTAAAAAAAAAAAAAAACAAAAAACAACAACAAAAAAAAAAAAACACAAAAAGCAAAACCAAGTTCCAAAACTGAGAGGGCTTGCGTAGCTGTGGTTTTACAAGACAGCTACAGCTTAAGTATTATGCAAGTCCATGAAAAGCTATAAAAGCTTTTGTGTTTTTTCTCAAGCAGAATGAGGAGTAGGTGGAACATCCCTGTAATAAAGGTGGGAAACTGAAGGATTTTGCAGATGCTAAAAGCATATACAGGTTCAAGCAGAAACAGGCGTGTTTGTGGTAGATAAATATGTCAAGATCTGCATAATACAAAATCTCTTAAGAAGTCCTTGAGTTATAAATTGTTTGAGACTGGGATAAGATTCTACAGAAATATTTCTGTGTGACTTTTCTACTCTCGTGTTCTTGCCTGGGCACTTTTTGTATTTTCTTTGCAATATTGTACTAAGCAGACCACTTGTCTCTTCTAGTACAGCTCTTCTTGTGGTTTCTATTTGCAATTCTTTCGCTTTTGCAACTTTATAAATATGTTTCTCGTCTACATTTGGTTCCATTTCTCCTTGACCTGAAGCTGTATTCACCAGGGATTGGAGGAGGGGGCGGGGAGCAGCATGACACAGTGTAGAGAAGTTAGCTGTGGCAAATGCAAAAGATATGACCGTGGATGACTGAAGCTGGAATATGAGCACCTGAGAACATGGTCTTATTCTGATGTTATTCAGCTTAGACTGTAGAGGGAGGTACTGGCTATCTCATTGTTAATGAGGACCTCCCTTTCCTTTGTTGCTCTGTGGTGGTTCAGGATTTACAGGCAAAGATTTGGTGGGGAAAAAGCTTAATTGCGTCCTTAGTCATATTGAACATTCATCATAGTCAACGAAGGACTAGTAACTCAACAGGAAATAATGAGCTAAAATGATGGGAAGGTAAATAGTTTGACAGCTTGTCTTAAAGATTCCTGTAGTAATTACAGCAAGTGGACAATTTTCTGTAGGATTAGAAATGCAATCATGAGATATTAGAGCTACTGACATAGCATCTTTGCCAGTTCATTACTTAAAGGGAAGAATAGCCTCTCTGTGATAGAACTGATTGCTGTTCTATTGTTAGTCATATGTTTCTTCTTTTGGCTTGTCATGTAGTTAATTTTTGCACATATAGTGCAAAATTTATCCATGTCAAATTCTTCAAATTTTTGGAACTGCTTCAAAAATAGTAAAATTGAGACATTTTGATTGCACTTATTTGTAATTAAAGAATACCACCTAATTTTGTTCCTTTCCCCAGTATTTTTATAGTTGAAACTGAGAAAGCAAAACCGTGTGTTAGTCTCATGACCTGACTTGATTTAAAATGACGATCGGTATCTGTCTGTAACTATTTGTTTTCTAGAAAAATTCCAGCAAACTGTTAAATCAAATCTCATAGCTGCACCCTACTGTGGTGTAGTAAACAGTAATATATGGATTATAACTATTCCATCTCAAAAGTAATATCACAGCTAAGTACCATTTCCATTTTGCTTATGCAGCTTTTTTGAGAGGTACTAGCCTGTACAGAAGCAAGTAATTTTAAAAAGGAAATCTTACTCATAAATCCATGTGAAACTTTGAAGAATGTACAAAACAGTGAAAATGTCTAGACATCTTAAGAAAAATTGTAATTTTGAAGTTCTGAGAACTTAAAAGTTTATGAATCTTTAAGAGTATAGTAGTTTTCTTTCTGAAAAACAATTTGCTTCTTTACTCAAGAGTTGAGAAAAGCTACAACGATTGTCTGTGGTGGATTGAGTGCAGCTGGTGGTTTGTATATTAATTGAACATCAGTACCTTACCACCTTGTTTCCTGCTGCCTGTAAACAGGAGAAAGAAAAAAAAACAAACCTGCTGAAACATTTATTGTAAAGAGATAATAAAACTCTCAATAGATTACATATGCATTTATGGATGTGTATCTCATCATCCCACAAAGAGAAACACTGCAAAAATTGTGTTTAATTGTAGATACCCTTTCCAGAGAAGTTCAGTGATACAATTAAGAAGTAAAAGGAACTGTTACTTTCTGTGTCATGTTTTAGTCTTATTATTGCCAAGTTAGACTTTTATAATGAGAACCTGGCATCCAGTAAGAAATATGGAGTTTTGAGTATCAGTCTAATCAATTTAGGGTATTCACCCACAAAAGTGCCTGAGGAGAGAGGAGGTAAAAACCAGGCAAATCTTACAAGTACAACTCTAACAGCAGAATAATTTGGCCTGCATAAGGTGCTTTTTGATATCACAAGACATTTCCTTGGATGAGATTCTTGTTACTTTAAACAGGGACTGCAGTTTGACCTCAGTAGAAAAGCAATACTTTATGCTAGCTCTATGTTTTTAAGCAATTTAATATAAGAATTTGATAACATTGAGGGATGGGGTTAATTGTAGGATATCTTTGCATTGCAAATTGTTTGCAACTTCGATGTCTTCCTTTACTTTTCCTTTTATTTATTTTTTTTTCTTTTTTTTGAAGGGTGGGTGGTATCTATGTCCTTTTGACTTCCTTGCTTTGATAGTACCAATTCATTCTGTATACGCTGGTGACTGCAGCATGGAATTTCAGAGTCTAAATGCACATTGGTAAGGGTATTTTTCGGTAGTACTTAACTTAATCTTACCTCTGTCTATGTCTTGGGTTCAGCTGAGACAAGAGTTAACTTTCTTCATAATAGCTAGCAAGAAACTGTGTTTTGGACTTGTGCTAAGAAGAAAGCTGATAACATATTGGTGTTTCTAGTTGTTTCCAGGACATTCAAGGACTTTTCAGCTTCTTTGCTGGTCCAGTCTCTGCAGGTGCAGGAGGAGCTGTGAGGGAGCACAGCCCCAATTACTAGCCTGGGATTCAATCTTAGGTTCGGGATTGAGACTCAAAGTGGCCAATAGTCTATTCTATAACATACACGTCATGCCCAGTATATAGGTGAGGACTCTCTGGAAGCTCGGCCCTTTTTGTTCCAAATCCCTTCTTAATCTGGTTCAGCTCTTTCCAGGTCGGCTCTCTCGGGGTGGTCACTCTCCCAGGACATTCTCCCTCCCTCAGTCAGCTCTCTCAGTCAGCTCTTGGTCTGGGGCACTCAGGCTCTTATCTCCATTCTGTGAGTGTGGTTTCAGGACTCTCCCTGCTCCAGGATCATTAGCCAGGAATGGGCTGAGCCTTGGTCATTGAGTAGTGAGCAGTATCACTGTGTGTGACTCATTTGTATATTTGTATATACTATTATGTTCAATACTATTGTAGTTTAGTTATTAAATTGTTCTTCTCTCAACCCACGAGTCTTTTTTTTTTTTTTTTCCCTTTACCCATTTAATTGTCTCCCCCATCCCCAGGAGTGGGGGGGAGTGAGAGAGTGGTTGTATGGGGTTGGCTCGCTCCCAGCCAAGGGTAAACCCATCACCGTTTACAACAAGGAGCTTTACATTTCCTCTAACAGTTTAATATGCTGTGCATGCCCAGAGATAACACAGACAAAAGTTGTCTCCAAATAGTAATCTGCAGTCTCAGTTTACTTATGGTTCTATCTTACAAATGTCACACAAATCATATTGAAGTTTAATCTTAGTGAAGTGGGAATAAAAACTCCTATAATGTTACTGTAGATCTTATGTATTGTATAAAATTAAAAGTTAGGTGTACAAACCTCTCCATCCAGTCTTTCTCACAAATGCTCCTACAACTTTAGCAATTAACTCAAATGGGGTTTTTAGCTCCCTGTGAGATGTGCTCTTACATGGCTGCCTTTTCTTTCCTAGCTTTTTTTACACTATTCTTTTGCTCTCAAGAGTCATCTTTACAGCATTCAGCCACTGATTCACTGTCGCTTCGTCATCTTCTAAGCTGCTTAACTCAAGTATATCCAGAGTGCAATTGCTGTTTTATTTTGCACTCCCATCTTAAAATCTAGTGATGTTGCCTCTTTGCCTACTCTTAGTGACTACTACCTGGTAAGTTATCAGCATGAAGGAATCCTTGGTTACTTCATGTTTGCTTTTGTTTGTCCCAATGGCTGTTTGTCATCTCTTGCACAGGTACTTTATTTCATTTGTGTCCTCTCTGGAGTATGGAGTTTTCACTTCTACATGTCCTCTTTGATGAACTTCTAACAATTTTTTATTTGTTGTTTTAATTTTTAGTTCTTTGGTGGATAATATTCAAAGCATTTGTTTAGCAGAAAATGAACATTAAAATTATCTAACAAAATTAAGAACAAATTTCAGATTTAACTACAGATCTATAATTTTCCTTTTGGTTTCATTTTATTCTCCTTCTTTAGTTTTATGTCTATTATCCAAACCTGAAAGCTCTTGAAGCAGAGAGAAATGTTTTATTTTAGTTGTCTTTAAAACATCCCAAGCATCTATGGCATTCTCTAGAGATTTGGTTTTTGCTGGTATGAGGAAAATACCCCAGATTACTTCCTACCATCTTTTCAATTATACATTTCTACACTCCTAATATCAAAGTTATTGGTTTAAATATCTTGATAAAACCTTTTGAAATATAGATTTTAGAAAAAAAGTTTAAAAAATGTATTTAAAGGTATTAAAAGTTAGTGCATTGACAAGCAAGAACCCAACAGCAGTAGTATTCACTTGCTTTAGCAAGATCTATGATCTTTCTATAGTCATGCTACACTGATCCTTTCCTTGAAGGTGTTCTTGTAGTTAGGTGCTCAACAAAGAGTCAGCTTACAAGGTAAGTTAGTCTGAGTTAGTCAGCCCCCCCGAGTTAAGTGATTTAGGGGCACTAGTGTGTTTGAGCACTTGTCTGTTTCCTAATTGGACTATTCATAATTAACACTTTTTTTCCAAATCTACTAAACGGCTTGAGTGTCTACATAAAACTTTAAAAGAACAGGAAAAAGCAAAATAATGGTGAATTGTTACTCTAATTCTACTTTTGTTGGGTTTGGTTTTGTTTTGTTTTGGGCTTTTTTTTACGTTTGGTAATTTGCTTTTGGCTAGTGTTGGTTTTTAAACATACCCCTGCTGTTCTGAGTTTAGCTAGAGATGAGATTTAATTCACGTCAATTGATTGCTGGTTCTAAATGGTGATTGCAAATTCTTATGTATGTGTTTTACATATGCTGTTGTTGATCTGTCTAGTTTGAGTATTACTGCAAAGAAAGGCTTGAATGTCTACATTTAAAAAAAAAAGAACAAGAAAATGTAAAATAATTTTCAGTCAGTAAACTGGAGGTGAAGGGTGAACATACTATCTGCATTCAATTTTCTTTATGCAAACAATTGACTTTTCTGCTCATTGTGTGGTAAAGATACCCAGTTGTTAAAATAAAAAAAAAAAAAACCTAACCAACCAACCAACCCAACAAACCCGAACATCCAAAAGCTCTACATGTATTTCGAAGGGTAAAGTGATGATTTAAGCAGAGATTTGACTTGTTGAACGATTTAGATTTCAGGATAAAGTATTTTGGGTCTGTACATGTGTTAACAGACTTTGATTAATTTCTTGGGGTTACCTGGAGAAATCCAACTCCATCCCCGTGGAGCACCTAATATTGTTGCCCAGTAACAACCGAGAAAGGGGATAGGAGTGAGATGATGTACTGTTTCATTCAGGAGTGTCACACTGCATCCTACAGAGCAGAACTTGAAGCCTCGGGATATCGCTGGCTGGGGAGAAGTGGGCATCTCTGCCGAACTCAAATCCGGTTAATGGCTAAGGAGCTCCTCAGGCTATAAAAGGATCTTTCCCCCATGCTTGTACATGTGAATCAAGTCCTGGTTTATTCCAGAACGGAAAAATTGACAGATTCTGCTTCTAAATATTCTCTCTTTTACTTTCATAGGAAGTACATTGTGAAATGGAGGCTATTTTTGGCTTTTTTTTTTTTTTTTTTTTTAACTACAGCAGTGTCACTGTGTTAGTCAGCAGTTCTCTGTTACTGTTTCCTCTTATTTGAATTTTTCCCTCTGAGATAAAAAAAGCAAAATAACGGTAAACAGAATCACAACTTATGATGGGAATGAATCTGGACATATAAACTGTGTTGTTACATCAGAGACATTTCATGCTGGTTTTATGTTTTACAAATGGGTAGGTCACAAAAAAATTCTGATGTGTACTATACATTTACCCAGAGGGCAAGAGTTAAACTCTGTAGTCATTAAAATTCAAGGACAGCTCATAACAGACTTTCCTGTTACTCTTGAGAAAATTGTTGCGCTGTCAGAAGGACAGTTTGAATGGGTGCAAATTTTGTCATCACAAGGGTCTGCTATTTTATGACACACGCGTGCTGTCCTTACAGCACCAGTGGAATATCACCTTTAATGTGTCCATCTCAAAATAATAGACACCATGTTTTGTTTCTCTAGAATTAATTGTATGGAGTGCATTTATTTTGTGCAATGTGGTACAGGGATGATCTTTCTTGCACATGAGGCCTGAAGCAATGAAGTCATCATTTGTGGCTGGTTCTGCAGAAAAAAAAAATGTGTAAAATGGTTTGAATTTTGTGTATGTATTAAAATATCGTGAAAATGCATTTTTTCTATTTTATTTTCCTATTTGTTAAGAATTTGATATTGGAAATTGTGAGTGAATTTTATTAGGGTAAGGAAGATATAGTGTGCTATTTATATAATCTCCATGAGATTTATGCTAATTGTGCAATAACCAGGTCAGCAGTCTATGTCTGTCTTTTTCCTCACATGTGCGTGTTGTTTTCCAAGGTCCTGAATGATTGTATAGGTACCCTTTGAGGGGGCTATCGTGGTAGAAAATAGAGGAGAAGAAAAGTTAGGTTTTGCTGGAATAAGTCAATTGCAAAATAAACCAATTTCTGTTCTTGGCATTTCAATATAGCTCCATTAAGCAGTGTGAAGCAACGAAATATCACTTAGTATTGTCCGATACTGTAATATAGGCCAATGTACTGTCACATGTACAAGCTATCCAGTGCTCCTGTGTTAAGCATCCTTACAGATATGTCTTTCCTTTTGCTCTTGCCTGCAGCTGTTTAATGCTGCTTTTTTTTTTTTGTTTCTTCGCTTGCCAAAGAGTTTCTTTGGTTTATGTTGCATCAATCCATTCTGTAGATGTTATAGTTTATTAAAAGATTACATATTGGATTCCAGGAGCAGATTCAATAGTATATTTAGCCATACATAGGCAGACCTTAATGTTTACACAAATCCATACTAAACTTTCAGAGGGGTGCTTGAATTTCAGACTTAGTGACCAGAACGTGACTCTCTTTTCCTTTTTCCTTTAGATTCTGCCTTGGTTTGCATGTGCAAAGTAAGGTGATAATGTGACTTCTTTCTCCTGTAAACTGTCTTTCTTGCTATGAATTTTGCATTGTCTTAGTACAGATGTGGTTTATCTGTCTTTGTTCTGTAATTTCTAAGAATAGTCACATGCTGTACCCTGGAGGAGATTTTTGGCATCTGACAGTTAACAGAGTTCAACTGTACCTTTCAACTTCTAGGCTAGTATTTTAAATCCTGAATATTTGGTGAATTGTTATCTGTCTTTTAAGGGTATAGTTTTTCTTTATTGGAGAAAAATAAAAATGCTAAAATAGAAATGGAAATGCAACATGGTGTTGGGCTTTGAATAGTGAATAAATGAGTAGTTGTTTTTTGTCTTGGAGAGAAAAATATTGTAAAATTTTTTCAAAGATGTTTGAAAGCTCTCCTGAATCATGGTTATCTGCATGTTTGCTGTTTTTAGGCGGTGGAATGCACTGAACAGAATTGTTGCATATTAATTTTTATGAATTTTATGTTATATAACTCTTAGCTACAGTATGAGCAAAGGAAGTTAAATGCTCTTTCATTCAATGGTAGTTTTGCTTTCATTACTTACAGTTTACCACTGGGCACATAAGTGAGTTACTGGTTTGACCAAATAGGGTTGCTGCCTTTAATAATTACTTTTACTTTTTTTTTTTTTTTTTTTTTTGCAATTAACATATAGCTTATTTTCCTCAAAAATGGGCTTTATTTGAAATCAATAGTATTAGGACCAAATTATTGAAAGCAAGAAGTAGAAATGAAAGTCTCAAAAGGGTAGGAAGGATTGATTCAGCAGCACAACTGGAGGCATCTAGTTTCATTTCAGATACATTTGGGTGCCCCCTCGGGCTCTCCCTCCAGAATGTTGCAGATCTCCAGTAAGGACCCCAAGAAAAGGCACAAGCTTTTTATTCAGCACCAAAGTTAGCTAATAACATTTTAGCTACTGATTACTTTATGTATATCTGTGAGGATTTAAAGGATAAAGCTGAGTTTTTAAATGTGCGCTTCCTTCCTGCAATGTGTGTTATAGTTACCTGTAGATTATAACTGCAGTTTTTCAACTAGGTACTTAGTGAAATGCAGTCTTCAGGAAGGGCTTTCAATTGTCATATGACATATTTTTGATACCTACTAAAGGCACCATCAGTTGTGTGTCCTATAAAAATTAAGTAGAAAAAGGAGTCTGAAAGACTAGAGGAGATCTAACATTGTAGAAACTACAAACAGAAATACAGGAGGTAGAGGAAATCTTAGAATAAAATGCATGAGTTAATAAATGCTTGTAACTTTGGAAACAAAGCTAATTTTGCTCTTTTTTGCAGCAAATGCTATTTCAGGATTGCTTCAGAGCATCTCAGATCTTAAGGAAAATATTCATAAAGCAAGATAATGCAATCTAATTCAAGAGGAAAGTTGTTTCTCAGTGCATTGTTTATGTTTAAAAATTGTCAGGAAAGAGTTTACCAAACTTAATGTTATAGGTGTATAATATCACTTATGCAGAGGTGCATGTTTAAATCTGGACTGTGTGAAAGGTCAGAGCTAAAAGATAATCTACAGAGAATTTGGATTCAGAAACTGCCATGTAGAAGGTAAAGTTAAATAATTCAGCCTCCTTCTGCACTGGAAGGCAAAGCATAATATTGGAGGATTACAGTTCATTTACAATGATATTGCCAAGTAAACCCTAGAGTGAAAGAGATGGAATTTCATTTCATAGTGTTTCAAGTTATATTTCTTTTGTATTAAGGTCATGAGCTAGCAAACTAACCATCCCTATTATTAATTATTATTATTAGTGATATTATTATTACTACTACTATTATTTTACATTGGCAAGAAAAAGGAAATAATGGGCAAAATGAATTGGATAATTCAGTTCTGGGAAGGACAAAACTGATAGCGGAGAGTGCTTTTTGTCTTTACCTTTACTGGGACAAGGTTTTCTCACCATTTTCACTCTGGCTGTTGTGCAGGTGGTTGACCAGATTGACACATTGACGTCTGACCTGCAGCTGGAGGATGAGATGACAGACAGTTCCAAAACGGACACACTCAACAGCAGCTCCAGCAGCACAACAGCTTCCAGCTTGGAGAAAGTCAAGGTGCGGGGCAGCACACCACTCATAAAGCCGCCTGCGCACCCCTCCGCTATCCTCACTGTCCTGCGGAAGCCAAATCCGCCCCCACCTCCACCGCGACTGACGCCTGTCAAGTGCGATGATCCTCCGAGGCTGCCTCCTTCAGCCAACCCAGTCAAGACTAATGGTACCCTGTTGCGAAACGGGGGCTTGCCAGTCGGATCCAACCACATCCCAAATGGAGATATATGCTGTATGCCGAACAGTAATTTGGAGAAAGTTGCAATGCAGCCTCTGATGCACAGACGTGAGAAAGAGCAGTTTCCTCAGCCAGGAGCAAGGGAACGGGTACGGTTTAGTGAAAAAGTGCAGTACCACGGCTATTGCCCTGACTGTGATGTTCGGTATAACATTAAAAACAGGGAGGTGCACTTACACAGTGAGCCTGCCCGTGTCCTGGGAAAGCTGCCACACCAATGCCCTCCTCTGCCACCTCCACCACCTCCACTGCCTCCATTTCCCCTGGAAAATGGAGGGTTGGGTATAAGTCCCAGTAATAGCTTTCCGCCTCCAAGACCTGCGACTGTGCCTCCACAAACTGCATCAAAACCCCAGAAGACCATCTTGAGGAAATCAACCACTACAACAGTGTGATGTATGCCACTTGAAACAACTCTTTGTTTTTTTTTCTATATATAAACATAACTAGGTTATGAGCACTTTCTACTTGAGCAATAAAGGGACCCAATGTATTACTCCCTGTGTCAAGCAAAGTGGCATAAAAATCACATGGTAAGTACAAAGAGGAATGCTTGTTGATTTTACTTGTACTCCACAAAAAATCTCATTATGGCAAAGGATGCTGAAAAAATATTTGTGCTTTAGCTCATAGGTTGTAAACATCTATTACAGTTTCATATCTGCAGCATGATTTAAAAGACAATGAAAAGAACAGTCTGAACATACTGAGTGGTGATTCGTGGTAGATTTCAGTCTATCTGACATAAGGGGATAACTGTCGCTCCTGAGTTTTGGGAACTCAGCAAGTATCTTTTCTAGCAAGTATATTTTAAAATGTCATTTCACAAAGGAAAGTGGAGTACCGGATAACAGCTTTTCACTGAATTCTAGCAAGTGCATTTTTCTCTGCCTGACAGCTTGAGTTAAGGCATTGTGCGTGGAGCAGTGCAATACGAGGTAACCACTGGGCTTTCAGGCAGCTTGATCTTTGGTGGGGAAGTAAAGAAATAATTGAAAGGTATACTGACATGGCTTTGGAAAACTGAATTATCTCGCAATTTTTTTCTCACTTCCTCAAGGTACCACAGCCAAGATGAAGTACAGAGTTTTCAGGTGAGCAGGGATAGTCCTGTTTGGTTCCCCACACTTCCACTGCTCCGTCTGCAAAATTGTAGTAGTATTTTATGTCAGAAGATTAAAACAACAAAGCGCAGTCCTGAATTTTTCACAAAGCTTTTGTCTGGTGCAAATCTCTTTTTGAAGGCAAAGAAAATTTTGCCTATGGCCTTCAGGGACATCCACTTAATTCATGTAAAGAGCTTTGAAGCTGAAAAGCTCTGTGCAATTATGAAGCATTAACAAGCAGAACAAGATATTTTACATGTTATCACATTTTGATGGTGAACCCAATTAATATTTTTATTAGTTGAAAAAAAGTCCTGAGTGTTTTTAATTATTTTATGAAAGAGCATTCTTTTATTCTCACAAAGAGAATTGTTGGGACCTAGAGTTAAAAAACATTTGATCAGTGTATAAAATCTGATAATAAATCTGTTATTTACAAAAGTTGTGCCAAATTGGTCTTAAATGGCCCAACAGCAGATGTTATATAAAAGCAGTATGCTTTTTTCAGCTGAAACATAAAACATACTCTATGGCAAAACTAGACAAAACAGATTTTTAATTTAAATTTACATTTACATGGAGTAGTAAGTATTAAAGTGAAAACCAATCTTCAAGAGGTTTTCCTGTATACATATTATAGTACATTTATAGTATTTAAATCAAAATAGTAAGAATAATCATAAGAGAAATTCTAACAGATAACTACCCTTTGAAAATCTTTGCAGTAAGCAAAGATTGTATTTTGTGCAAATACACATATAGGCTCTAAAGCTTCATGTTATATTCCTTGCATAAAAGTGGCAAAGGAAGGAAATGATCTTAAATACTTGTGGTGGGCCAACCTTGGCTGGATGGCAGGTGCCCACCAGGCCACTCTATCACTCCCCTCTTCAGCAGAGTAAGGGGGAAGAAAATAAGGTGAAAAAAAAACTCATGGGTTAAGATAAAATCTGTTTAATAAAGCAAAAAGCCAAGGCAACATGCAGAAGCAAAGGAAAAACAAAGATTCTATTCTCTACTTCCCATCAGCAGGAGATGCCCAGCCACTTCCCAGGAAGTAGGGCTTTAATATGTGTAGCAGTTGCCCCGGGAGACAGACATAACAACAAAAGCTCCCGTCCTCCTCCCTTCCCTTAGCTTTTATTGCTGGGCTGACATCATATGGTATGGAATATCCCCTTGGTGAATTTGGGTCAGCTGTCCTGGATCTGTCACCTCCCGAGATCCTGCCCACCCCTGGGGCCCTGGGCCTACTGGGGGGGAAGGGTGGGGTCACATTTTGGGGAGAGAGCCTTGATGCTGTGTGAGCACTGCTCAGCAGTAGCTAAAACACTGGTGTTACCAACACCGTTCTAGCTGCCAATGCCACACACAGCACTATGGGGGCTGCTATGGGGAAATTAACTGCATCTCAGACAGACCCAATACAATGCTTAATCATCCTTTCCCCCAATACCCCCCGCCCCCCGCACTTTTCATGATGCACTTTACATTTTGTATTGTTTGACTATACTTAGCCTCATGAGAGCTGTTGCAAAGCAAAGTCCTAGTTTATGCTTCTAAGCTCTGGAAAGCTTATGTGGCATCTGACTTCCAGCATTTCATATCCAGTTTTGGTATCCAACATCTTCCATCTACCATCTTTGTCCTCTCTTTCAGAGGTGCTTTCTTGTCTCCTTCCCCATGCCTCCTGAGTAGCCTTTCACAAAAACTGGCCTTCTTTGGGCATTTTCATGGGGGAAAAGTGCTGTGCTATTACAACAAAAAATGCAGTTTTCAAGTACAGCTCTGCTTTTGACCAGAAATGAAGTTTTCAAACACGAAGGAAATACATTGGTTTTCTGCAGTTTGCTAACCCAGGTTTTCTTTAATGCACCAGACTTTTCCAAGGTCTCTGTTAAGTCATGCTATGAATGATGAATCAATTATTCTGTTTTAATGAGAATGTCTCTGGCCTGTGTCCTGTTGTAAGGTATTTTTAACAGTCTAACAATTTCACAATATTAACATGACAGAATAAAATTCAGGTTAAAACAGGTAAACTTGCAAAGCATGGGAAAGATTTCACTTTCACCTTTGAAGCACTGTCTGGAAACTTCTAATAAACATAGCATAAGAAAGAATGCAGTACTATCTTCAGCCAGCAGTGGTTTTTACATTTGAATTAGGAATGTCATCTCTATGAAGCATTTTTGAACACCTATAACGTAGCATATTTCACACTTTAATGAGGAAAACACAACAAACTACCCAGAACTGGACAGGAATTGTCTGCCTTTGAAATGTAAATGTAGTATCTTTGAGATTATATTTAGTATTTTGCAAAAAATCTGAAATGCTAGTAACAGAGCTTTAACTCAACATTTGCTGTTGTTTCAGATTGCTGCTCAGTTTTGATACCCCAAAGGTATTTTAAAGTCTGAATTGTCCAGACTTCTCAAATGCAAATAGAAGGAGAAGGTTGTTTCTATGAATTTAATGAAGGGCACGAGCTTAGGAAAATGGAGATAAGCAACGAAAATTGCTTAGTTTGTAATAATGACACTGTTTAATAAAAGCTAGCATACGGATGCTTTGTAAGAACACAATAACAATCCTTTCTCAGGACAGAAGGAAGGAATCTTCAAAAAGATTGTGGATCTTTTCATAATCTAATACAAGTCACTGTTCTTCCTTCTCTCTTGTATTCTGGAGTTGTTACACCTTTCATCATACCTTTCATCACATCATCTGTTGTTCATAGAAACAAGAAAAGATTCCAAATCTTTATCCTCCTTTTTTATTACTAAATCAATACTTTATTTAAAATGATGTGTGAAGTAAGTGAAATAGACTACAGCTCTTGTTAACTTCCTTCAGATAATTTGGTTATTAGTTTTAAAGCAAGCAGAGTGCAGTGTGAATTATTTAATTACCAGAGGGAGTTGTGTTCCTGAACTTAGATGATTTGACATCTGGCTACCTCATGTTGGTCAAAGAACTCTCTTGTTATCTGAGACTGGAGCTGCTGGCATAAATGGACTTGACTATGTCTCCTGCTGCAGGAGAGTGGCCCGTGCTCTGGTCAACCTGTGAAAGTCTGCTGCTGTTCTCTGTGTTCATGTATGGCAAAGTCCCCATGTTACTGTGTGGTTGGAGGATTTTGTCAGGAAATTGTACCATGCACTGTATCCATCAGCGGGGAATCTTTGGAAATTTTGAAGGAGAGTTTTCTTATTGTTGAGATAATCAGTCTCCTGTCAGGCTATAAAAATAAGGTGAGAATCTCTGATGCAGATATGATAAAAGGAACTAGAATCTTTCTTTTTTTTGCAGGACTGTTTTTATTATTGCAGGGCTATGTGTCTTTTGTGGTGTGAAAATACTTTATGACAGAAGGATGAGAAAATAGTCAGGCCTGATCCAGTAAAAGAAGTGAAACATAAATTGCACCTGATAGCCAGCCAACAGCAGTTCTTCGAACAATGAGTAAGACCAGGACCATTCTGCTGCCTTGCTTGGGAAGATAAAAAACAGAGCTCCCAAAATTATTGTCTCTTCTTATCCAGAGAAAAGTCTTTTTCTTTCATCCTGAAATATTTGATTTATACACTAAGAGTCTTTAAGGAACTGAGCACAGTCAGCTTCACTGTTGGTTGTAAATTATGTTCATAATAATAAATTATATTTTTAGAAGAGAGCAAGGAAAAAATCCAGTCAGTGGCAGAATTTTTCTTAGAAGTGTTTATTTTCTTTCCAGTTCAATGTTGACTCTGCTAAGTAAATTTTTTAATGCATGTCAGTCTCCTTTCTGGAAAAATTAGCATGTGAAAAACAGAACATGATGATAATATCTTTTCGTATAAATCTCTAATGCCTACAGAATATTTTGTTTTTCACTTTCTGCAAATATTGTGATGATTGTATACTGGAGCTGCAAATTACATTATCTTCTGTCACCAAGTAATTTTCATGTGCTGTAATTTTCATGGATGACTGTTTTCCTTCAGTTTCACAATTTCAACATGATTACATGGTTCAAATTTATAATGTTAATTTTGGGTGTCAGACCCATGTTAGACAAAACATTGTGTTTAGCAGTCATTAAGATGAACTACAGCCAACATCAGTGGAAACTGGCTTTTGAAACAAAGCTAGTGTATTTTCCTCACACCCAGTGCAAAAGAGTTGTTCTCAGAGTCTTTCTGGTACTACATAAAAAGCTATTTGTATGTCTCTATGTTCCAGTTTCTTCCTTGTTTATTAAAAAAAAAAAAAAAATCCATGATAACATCTACTCTGGTAAATATTAGCTTTGCAGATATTTGGTATTAAGAAAAACTGAGTCATTGAAAATAATGCAAATAAAAAGCAAAACCTTGCTGATTCTCACAACATTATGTATTTTATGATAAAACTATAAAGCAGGCATTTGTCAGTAATGTATAACAAGACACATGAAGAAAGGCATTTGTGCTACTGCATGGTAATTGTTACAGATTAAAATGCACTTCTTTGGCATTGGACAACAACGCATCTCTCTGCACTGATGAAATGTATAAAGGAAATGGACTGGACACAACTTATAAGTTTATCCATATTTGTAGACCAGCTTCCTCATACTGTGCTGTTCAACCAGTCCACCTGAATGAGAACCAAAAAAATGAACAGATAAAATGGTTTTTGTTTTGCTTGCTTTCCTGCTTTTATTTTGAGTTATGAGACAGTATGGGCCTTTCTGTATCTGTAAGAAACAGAGGGTTATTTTTTAAAATTTATTTAAAGCATGGGATATGCATATGCTTGTGAAATGAGTTTAGCATAGAGCGAGCAGTGGGTATAGCGCAGGCAGAATCAGAAATCATAGAGCCAGGCCACTCTGTCCACGCTGGAAACAGGAAAATTCACCTGTATTTGAAAGCAGCGTCCATTTACTCCAGAAGTTTTAAAGAACAGGGGTTTTGAATGATGTTAATAAATAAATCTTCTGATACCTTAACTTGTAGTACATTATCTACACAGGAAATTATTTGAAATGCTTCTCTTTTTAGCTTACTGACTAAAGGGATAAATGTCAGTTTGCTCTTTAAGGTATGACTGAAAAATAAAGTTGATATCCTCATTAAAAGTGAGTTCCTGTGCTAGAACTGAAGATAGAGAAATAATGCAGAAAGCTAAGAGGCATTCAATAGGACTTTTATAATTAGCTGTAGAGTGTATGTAGAACCCATTCCCATAGGAAACATGAGATTTAATAATGTAAAGTAAATGCAAGAAAAAAGTGGGTAAGTGCTTTAAATCCTGTCCTGTGGAATGGGAAAATGATAAATTTAAAAGGAGATTCTAATGGGTTAGTAAGACTTAATATCTCTGGGATTTGTCCTTTAGGTACAGCATGAAAGAAGTTATGATGCATAGCCACACTGCCCAGGAGGAGCACTGAGAGGCAATGACAAACTTCTTCCTGGAGGGACTGTGTTCCTAGCACTGCAACATTTCTAGACCTACTACTTAATAAGGTATAGGGAACATTATATCTCAGTATGCCTTGCATAGCCAGGTAAGTCTGCAGGTCAGTGCAGTAACAAGGGAGCACCTCAGTGCACTGTGGGAAACAAAAACCAAACAATTTTCTCAGCCCAGAGTTTAATTCTACCAGAGTTATTTAGTATGATGAGAATCTCCTGATTTCACTGGGGACAGAGTTAACTTTCTTCATACCAGCTAGTATGAGGCTACGTTTCAGATGTGCTGAGAACAAGGCTGGTAATATAATGAAGTTTATAGTTGCTGCCAGGACAGTCAAGGACTTTTTGGCTTCTCTGCTGTGCCGGTGTCTGCAGGTGCAGGAGAAGCTGGGAGAGAGCACAGCCCCAATTACTAGCCTAGGATTCGACCTTAGGTTTAGGATTGAGACCCAAATTGTCCAATGGTATATTCCAGATCATGCATGTCATGTCCTGTATAAAGATGAGGGTCAGTCTGGAATCCCAATCACAAATACAGGCTGGGCAGAGAATGGATTGAGTGCAGACCTCAGGAGAAGGACTTGAGAGTGTGGGTTGATGAGAAGCTGAACATGACCCTGCAATGTGCACTTGCAGCCCAGAAAGCCAACCGTGTCCTAGACTGCATCAAGAGAAGCATTAGCAGCAGGTTGAGGGAGGTGATTCTGTCCCTCTACTCTGCTCTCGTGAGACCCCACCTGTAGTACTGCATCCAGCTCTGGGGCCTCCAACATCAGAAAGACATGGACCTGTGGGACTGAGTTCAAAGGAGGGCCACAAAGATGATTAGAAGGCTTGAGCTCCTCTCCTGTGAGGACAGGTTGAGAGATTTGGGGTTGTTCAGCCTGGAGAATATTCCAGAGAGACCTTAGAGCAGCCTCCCAGTACCTAAAGGGTGCCAACAGGAAAGATGGGGAGGGACTCTTTATCACAGACTGTAGTGATAGGACAAGGAGTAACATTTTTAAGCTGAAAGAGGGTAGGTTTAGATTAGATATTAAGAAGAAATTTTTTCCTGTGAGGGTGGTGAGCTACTGGCACAGGTTGCCCTGGGAAGTTGTGGATGCTCCATCCCTGGAGGTGTCCAAGGTCAGGCTGGATGAGGCTTTGAGCAACCTAGTCTAGTGGAAGGTGTCTCTTCCCATGGAAGGGGAGTTGGAACTCGATGATCTTTAATGTCCCTTCCAACCTAAACCATTCTATGATTCTGTGATTCTGTGATTCTCTTCCTCTTTCTGCATTGACTCTCTCTGGGTTGCCCCTCTCGGGGTCATCTCTCTCCCTCGGTCTCTTGGACACTTGGGCTCTTATCTCCTTTCTGGGATTGCAGATTCAGGTATCTCCCTGCTCCAGGATTGTTAGCCGGGAACAGGCTGAGCCTTGGTCATCAAGTTTCACTGTGTATCACTGATTTGTGTACTTGTGTATAGTACTATTATTCTCCTAGTAATTATTATTATCTTCACTATTATTGTAGTTTAGGTATTAAATTGTTCTTCTCTCAACCCAGAAGTCTCTTTTCTCTTTACCCGTTTAATTATCTCACCCCTTCCCAGAGGGGGAATGGTGTGCGAGCAGTTATAGTGGTGTATACTGCTAGCCAGGGGTAAAACCACAACATTGGTTAGTACGAAAGTTTGTCTTTCTGTACCCATCATTATCTTCTTCCTTACTCCTCCCTTTCTCCACAAATGCACAGTAGCGTAAGAATGGGTTAAAATTTTGTGATCTAAGTGTTTATCTTTGTTTAAGGTGGCCCAATATTAGTAAAATTTATCGGGCATGACAATAGAAATGCTTAGAAAGGATGTTCAAATACTCTTAGTTCACTTTTAACTGGAAATGTGCCAATCACCAGCAGACCGTTCTAAGAACTGAATGAGAGAGAAAGCAATTTACCCTCCCTGCATTAGCATGCATTGACTGATACTGAATAGCCTGTTTGACTCCCAGTGCTATCATTGAGTTTACTTTTAGGCAGATGATTGCAACTAAGGTCTTTGTGGTTGTCACAAACTAAATGTGTTGTATTTCACAGGTTGAAGGGCTCCTTGATGTGTCTGTCACAGATGAAAATATGCACAGCATTGTGGTCAGTACTTTTCATCCTAAATATTCATAATAAAAACTCTGATCCATCATGCTTGAATATTGGAAGAGAGAAGAGAATGGACATTTTTTATCCTCTCTTCAAGCAACATCAAAAGCTTTCCGTCAGAAATATATGTACTTTCTTGTCAGAACTGGTCTGGCCTTCTAGACTCTGATTTTAGCCTGAAGACTAGAAGGACGAGGTTCCCTGGGGCTTGCATTTTCCCACCAAAATATTGAGAACTCCGGTGATATGTTTTTATAGATTATAATAGTAAATCTATCAAAAGACTGAAATTAAACACTTTTCTGAAACTATTTTAATGGCATATTTGTTTCCATGCATTCTTTTAACAATAGAATTCCCTGCCGATACAAATACTTCTAGCTTGTGTCCAGACAAGTAATTCAGGCAGCATATGTCACAAACAAGAAAATCTTGCAGAATGACTGCTGTAAATGTAAAAACATTCTTATATGTTTGTGTTGTGGTTTTAAACCCAGGTAGCAGCTAACAGCACACAGGAGCTTGCTCGTCCTCCCCACTCCCAGGGATGGGAGAGAAAATTAAAGCAGTAAATGGAAAAGAGACTTGTGGGTTGAGAGAAGAATTATTTAATAACTAAAATACAATAAAATGGAAAATAATAATTGCAATTATAATAGCAATAGATAAAAATATACAAGTATACAAATGAGTGATACACAGTGCAGCTGTTCACTACTTGATAACCAAGGCTCAGCCTGTTCCCACCTAATGGGCCTGGAGCAGAGGGAGTCCCGAAACCACAATCCTGGAAAAGAGATAAGAATCCAAGCATCCAAGAGACCAAGAGCCAAGCGAGAGAGTGAGATGACCCCAGGAGAATGGGAGGTGACCCAGCCAGAGAGAACTTCTAGACAGCCTCTCATCTATATACTAAGCATGACATGCATGATCTGGAATATGCCATTGGACAATTTGGATCTCAGTCCTAAACCTAAGATCGAATCCTAGGCTAGCAATTGGGGCTGTGCTGCCTCCCAGCTTCTCCTGCACCTGCAGACACTGGCACAGCAGAGAAGCTGAAAAGTCCTTGACTGTACTGGCAGCAACTATAAACATCAGTATGTTGCTATCCTTCCCCTCAGCACAAATCCAATACATAGCTTCACACTAGCTACTATGAAGAAAGTTAACTGTCCCAGCCAAAACCAGGACAGTTGGTTTAGTGGAGGATCCAATTGCTTGCTGCTCTCATATCAGCCCTTATTTCCCCAATGGATGTTAACAGAAGACTGTGTACAAGTTTGGAATTGCAATTTTCTTTTCGTATTGGAAATCAAACCCTTATTTTTTTTTCATCTATTTCCAAAGAGCTGTAATATTCAATGTGTGGCTCATAACAAGCTGTAAAATATTGGAAATGCATACTCCAGATGTCCAAATACATTATCAACAAATATCTCCTAAAATGTATTCACTGGTAAGGCTTAACCGTGCTTAAAACATCCCTTGAACGGAAACTAGGCATGGGGTATTTGAAATAACCTAGCTCTGGTATTTAAAATAACCAGCTCCACTATTTTAAAATGCAGGGAAAAAAATACTGAATTTGTTTTGTTCAGCAAGGTTTCCACTTGTCCAGCTTTTAACCTCCAAGTGTGTAATACTCCTGGTAGAAATGGGTAATGACAGTCTGCCACTAGAGAATTTACTAGCCTAAATGAAATAAATATCTGACACCATGAGGCTGATTTTATACTAGCTGACTTAGGAAAAAGAAAGTATTAAAACTGGATGGACTGTATAGGGTCCATTACTCCAATAAAATGCATTTTTAGTTTAGAGGGACCCAAAGGAATAAAAGAATACCATAAATTATACTTCTTACAATTAGCTATGTATACAATGATTTTGAAGCTGTGGTTTCATTAGTATTTTGGCAAAAACAAGCGGTTTGGAGGACAAACAGATTAATGATGCTGCCGAATAGGTGTCAAAAGTGGTAAGAAAAACAACGTTAAAACATTTTACCAACTGTCCAAAATATGCATTTTATATTAGCTTCACGACAGTGATCTGTTAAAAATAAAAAGGTTTGTGGTTTACTGCAAGACAAATGGTAGAGGTAGTCTTCCATACTGGGGTCAACCCTATGCAACAGAACTAGATGGAGGAGCTGAATATGGACGGTACCTCTTGATTTCCCTGGGCTTTTCCAGGTGTTGCTCATTTGGCTGTCATTCTGTTTATTTATAGTTGATATGCATCTACCAGGCTTTGCAGCTGTACAGCCTTGGTCTGGTGCAGGTGTGCAGGCCTGGTGACACTTCAGTTGACCTAATCTGTGTTTCTGGGTATCTGTGTCAGGTTGCCGCTTCCAGGTGCAACAGGTGTTACCCACTGCCAATTCTTCCCCAGCTGAAGTGGCGGGTCTTGGAAGAACATCCCAAGCACTGCTGGGTCCTGTCTCTGTGCTGGTTTCGTGTCTGAGCTTGGACACAGCCAAGCTTCTCGTAGAAGGAACAAGACTTATTAGGAGTCCATTATTAACCCTGGTTTTGGTGTAGGCTTACTTCAGAATTTTTCCTTTTTCCTTCCAGTTGCAGGCAGCAATATTGGAAGAAATAGATTAATCCAGTCTATTAATACACAGCTCCGTGGCTGGTGTCACTGCCAGAATTTTGGGTTTTATAACAATGGGATGGTCTACGTGGCAGCAGGCCTGCAGGCATTGAGTGAGATTCATCATTCTCAGAGAAAGAAGAGGTTCTATGCTTATGAGCTAGCAGAGCTCATTGACAGAGCTTTAAACTCCACTTGAAGGGGGATAATACCAGGCTCCTCCGTAGAATCATAGAATCATAGAATAGTTTGAGTTGAAAGGGACGGTGGAGGTCATCTAGTCCAACCTGCCTGCAGTAAGCAGGGACATCTTCCACTAGATTAGGTTGCCCAGAGCCCCATCCAACCTGACCTTGAATGTTTCCAGGGACGGGGCATCTACCACCTCCCTGGGCAACCTGTTCCAGTGTTTCACCACCCTAAGCGTAAGATATTTCTTCCTTATATCTAGTCTAAACCTCTCCTCTTTTAGTTTAAAACCATTACCCCTTGTCCTATTGCTACAGGCCCTGTTAAAAAGTTTATCCCCATCTTTCTTATAAGCCCCCATTAGTTACTGAAAGGCTGCAATCAGGTCTCCTCAGAGTCTTCTCTTCTCCAAACTGAACAACCCCAGCTCTCTCAGCCTCTCCTCACAGGGGAGGTGTTCCAGGCCTTTGATCATTTTCGTGGCCCTCCTCTGGACCCTCTCCAACAGGTCCAGGTCCTTCCTGTGCTGAGGGCTCCAGAGCTGGACATATTATTCCAGGTGTGGTCTCACAAAAGCAGAGTAGATGGGCAGAATCACCACCTTCGACCTGCTGACCATGCTTCTTTTAATGCAGCCCAGGATATGGTTGGTTTTCTGGGCTGCAAGCACACATTGCCACCTCATGTCCAACTTCTCATTCATCAGGACACCCAGGTCTTTCTCTGCAGGGCTGCTCTCAATCTCTTCATCCCCCAGCCTGCATTGATACTGGGGGTCGCCCTGACCTATGTGTAGAACCTTGCATTTGACCTTGTTGAACCTCATGAGGTTTTCACAAGCCCACTTCTCCAGCTTGTCAAGGGCCCTCTGGATGGCATCCTATCCCTCAGGAGTGTCAACCTCATCACTCAGCTTGGTGTCATCCGCAGATTTACTGAGGGTGCACTCAATCCCAACGTCTGTGTCATTGATGAAGATATTAAACAACACTAGCCCCAGAGCAGACCCCTGAGGAACACCAATTGTTACTGATCTGCATCTGGACATTGAACCATTGACCACTACCCTCTGGAAGTGACCATTTAATCAACCAACCTCATGGGATCATGGGATGGCACACTGAGATTAGAGGGATGGGGTGCTAGTGAGGGCCCTCAACCTGTTGCTCTGAGACTTGCCGGCTACACTAGAGCATAACTGAAGTCTTATGGAGATGAGCCAGTGACTCCTGAGATAACAGGAACCAACAGGGTACCCTGGTGAAATACCTCAAAGGAATTAAGGTGTGTTCCTCTAAAAAGGTTACACAGCCAACAGCCCAGCTGAAGGGCTTGATGGGACAAATCCTATGACTGAAGTGCAGCTATTGATGGCTACAAGCTGTTTATAAGGGACAGAGGAAGAAGGAGGGATGGAGATGTTACACTGTATGTTTAGAATGGGCTAAACTGTGAAGAGCTGTTTCTGAAGAATAGCCATGAGCAGGTTGAAAGCTTATGGGTAAGAACTCGAGACTGAGGCAACAAAGGGAACCTTGTGGTTGACATTTACTGCAGGCCACCCAGTCAAGGAGGTTGTATTGATGAAGACTTGTCACTCCAGGTACAGGAGTCGTCACACTTTCAGGCTCTTATCTTGCTGGGGGACTTCAGCTACCCTGACATCTGCTGGAAAAGTAGAACAGCAAGCTGTAAGCAATCCAGGTGACTTCTGGAGTGCATTGAGGATAACTTCTGAAGCCAGGTAATAGACAGTCCTACCAGAGGGCATGCAATACTGGATCCATTTGTCACCAACACAAGTGAGCTAATCAGTGACATCAAGATTGGAGAAAGCCTGGGCTGCAGTGGTCATGCACGGGTGGAGTTCACAGTCCTGCGGGATATGGGACAGGCGAAGAGTGAAATCAGGACCCTGAATTTTAGGAAAACAAAATTCCAGCTGTTCAAGGAGTTAGTCAATGGAACCCCCTGGGAACCTTGCCCTCAGGGACAAGGGAGCAGAAAAGAGCTGGCAGATATTTAAGGACACTTTCCATTGAGTGCAAGAGCTCTCCATCTCTCTGTGTAAGAAGTCAGAAAAGGAAAACAAGAGACAAGCATGGCTGAGTCAAGACCTGCTGGTCAAGCTAAAGGGCAAGAAGGAAATGCTCAGGCAGTGTAAGCAGAGACAGGTATCCTGAGAAAAGTATTGGGTTGTTGCCTGGTTATATACAGGATGGGGTCAGGAAAGACAAGGCACAGCTAGAGCCGAACTTCTCAAGGGATGCAAAGAATAATAAGAGGGGCTTCTATAGGTATGTCAGCCAGAAAAGGAAGGTGAAAGAAAGTGTACCCCGCCTGATGGACACGACTGGACAACTGGTAGTAAGCGACAAGGAGAAGGCTGAGGTACTCAACAACTTTTTTGCCTCAGTCTTCACTGGTAATCTCTCTTCCCACACCTCTGGAGTGGATGGTCCTCAAGGCAGAGACTGGGGGAGCAAAGTCCCTCCTGCTGCAAGAGAAGAGGTTTGAGACCACCTGAGAAACCTGAACATACATAAGTCTGTGGGACCTGATGAGATGCACCCCAGAGTACTGAGGGAATTGGCTGTTGTAGTTGCCGAGTCAATCTGCATGATACCTGAAAAGTCATGTCAAGTACCTGGTGACTGGAAAAAGAGAAACATTGCACACATTTTTTAAAAGGGTAGAAAGCAGGAACTAGTGACCTGTCAACCTCACCTCTGTGCCTGGGAAGATCATGGAACAAATCCTCCTAAAAGCTATGCTAAGACACATGGCAGACCAGGAGGTGATTCAAGGCAGGCAGCATGCCTTCAGCAAGAATGAGTCTTGCCTGACCAATGTAGTGGCCTTCTGTGGTGGAGTGACTACATCAGTGGACAAAGGAAGAGCTACAGATATCACCTCTCTGGACTTCTGTAAGGCCTTTGACACGATCCCCCACAACACCTTTTTTTTCAGGGAAGAAGTGCCATTCAGAGGGATCTGGACAAGTTTGGGAAGTGGGCCCATGCAGACCTCATGAAGTTCAGAAAGGCCAAGTGCAAGGCCCTGCACCTGGGTCCGGGCAACTCCAGTATTGATACAGGCTGGGGGATGAAGAGATTGAGAGCAGCCCTACAGAAAAGGACCTGGGCTACTGGTAGATGAAAAGCTGGAAACGACCTGGCAATGTTCACTTGCAGTCCAGAAAGCCAACCGTATCCTGGGCTGCATCAAGAGAAGTATTAGCAGCAGGGTGAGGGAGGTGATTCTCCCCCTCTACTCTGCTCTTGTGAGACTCCACCTGCAGTAGTGCATCCAGCTCTGAGTCCTCAGCACAGGAAGGACATGGACGTGTTGGAGCGAGTCCAGAAGAGGGCTACAAAAATAATCAGAGGGGTGAAAGACCTCTGCTATGAGGAAAGGCTGAGACAGTTGGGTTTGTTCAGCCTGGAGAAGGGAAGGGTCCAGGGAGACCTTATTGTAGCCATTCAATACTTAAAGGGGGCTTGCAAAAAAAGATGGGGACAGACTTTTTAGTAGGGCCTGTAGTGATAGGACAAGGAATAATGGTTTTAAACTAAAAGAGGGTAGATTCAGTCTAAATATAAGGAAGAAACTTTTTATGGTGTGGGTGGTAAGATGCTGGAACAGGTTTCCCTGTAAATGTTCAAGGTCAGGTTGGATGGGGCTCTGAGCAACCGGATCTAGTTGAAGATGTTTCTGCTCGTTGCATGAGGTTGGACAAGATGACCTTTAAAGGTCCCTTCCAACCCAAACCATTTTATGATTCTGTGATTCTGTGGTCCTTTCCCCTTGGTCTATGCACTTCCATAAGGATGGATTGTGTAATTGTCACGCTTCTGAAAGAAGGGACTTGATTAGATGCTGATAAAAGTATTTAGTGACACAGCACTTCTACCTGAATTGTGATGACAGGAGAGGCAGTTATATTGTGATTAAGAACCTTGAAAGACATAGTAGAATGCAGGGAGGATCAGTTTAGTGCAGAGGCCTGAAGAACTGAGCTTCTCTGGGAACAGTATAAATGTTGCCGTAGGTCATGTCCCTGAATAAGTGTGAATGGTTCCTCTTCAGGATTTTAGATGATAACCCAGAGATATGTTAGTGCCATCTTACGTGAGTCAAGGTATACCCACAGGGGTGTCTTTGTATAGTAGTATTATAGTAGGTGGTAGTGTTACTACTTGATTAGATCAACAAATACTTCTTCCAGTGGGTGAACATCTCCAATCTTTTACCATTTTTACTAGTTCAGAGCACATCTTTCCAAGAGAAAGTTATAAATAAATAACAGTTGTCACAATTCCAATGTTAATAGATGGAAATAAGGATAGGAATGTTTTAGCTATCATGCAAAAAAACTCTCTAGGCTTTGGAGCAAAGATACATTGCACTAGGAAAATTAGGATAAAGTTCTTCACTGGGAGAGTGGTCAGTCACTGGAACAGTCTCCCCACAGAGCCAAGCCTGTCAGCATTCATAGAGCATCTGGACAATGCTGTTAGTCATATGATTTAGTTTTAGATAGTCCTGCAAGGAGCAGGGAGTTGGGCTAGATGATCCTTATGGGTACCTTCCAACTTGAGATATCCTATCATTCTCTGAAAAATTTATGCTACTACAGCAGGCAGTTATTAAACATTTGCAGATGGTAAATGTTCTCTGTTACTGCCTTTCAAATAAAGTGTTTAGCACGGTGCTCTTCTGCTTGACTGTGAAAGAGGATTCACTCTACAGAGAATTAGATTTTAGTGTGGTAAAGTACAGACCAGGCCACATGCCTGGCCACCTGAGTTAGACTTGCTCGCTTTAGTGGCTGTATGTTGAAGCAGTGATTCCTAGAGGGTTACTAATCCTGATGAACAAGTTGAACAGCAAAAGCAGTGTCTAAGAGTGCCAAGATCTAGTGAAAAACAGCTTTTCCATATAATCGATCTTCAGATAGGATAATGCAAATTGAAAGTTCAGGAAAAAAAAATTTAAAACTTATTTCATACTCATAAAGCTTTCCTTAAAGTTGAAATTTTCTGGATATGAGTTGCTTTAATTTTGCAAATAAAAAGCTTAGAAGGAAGCTTATTCATACATTCAGTGGAAATAAGGTTTCTGACAACAGAAGGCCCATTAATATAGTCAAATCACAAGGTACTGTTGTCTAAGTTAATAAAATCAGACCAGAAATTATCTAAAAATTCTTCACAGTGAGGTGTGTAACTATTGGAGCAACTTACTTGGAAAAGTAGTCACTAGTCCACAGTACTAAGTTTTTAAATTAAAATTGGATGTCCCTTAAAAAAGAGACACACTGAGGAAATCACTTCGAAGATTACAGTGGTAAGCAAGAAGGCAAAGTAATTTACCCGAACACTCCCTGTTAGCCTTTAAAAGAACTGATGCACCTTTCATTAAAAGACAGATGAAAAATATACCTTCCTGATGTTTCCAGCAAACGTGATTTTGTACTTGACAAAGAAGAGAGAGGAAAAAAAAAACAGTTAAGCATGCCAGAAACAATAGAAAATTAAAATGTCAAGCTTTCGTTTTTATAAACAGGCACAACTCAGTACAGATTGTACAGAGTGTTAATTAATTGCTTCTACTTGTATGGTGACTTCAAATGAAGAGATTGGATGCCTTTTATGGATATATGTGGAAGTGCCTCTCTACCTCCTAGAAGTACAATTTCAGAACAAACCATCTTCCTGGTATCTGTATGTAAAAACCACAGCAGAACAGCATACTTCAGGTCATCCATAGTGACAAACACTTTGGCAGCTGAAGTGCTAGTTGACTGTGCAGGAGTCAGTCTGTGGATGCAGCCATAGACAAATGCTCTTCAATTCACAGTGCTGGTATGGCTTAGCATACATTTAACCCTGCACTGTTTTTTGAAAAACCTTCCTAACTTACCTATGCTGCTCATTCTTGTGTCATCCCTACAATAAGCGACTGCAGATATTTTTGTGGTGAAGCAGTGAAACAGGTGGGTCATCCAAGCTGTCTGAAAAAATGAAAAAATATTTATCGCCAAAATTGGTGAGTTAATTAATGAGGCAGTCTATGAAAGGGGAGAGAGTGGATTTTTTTTTTTTTTGTGACATCTAATGCTTACATGTCTTTGCTTTTCAGCACTAGGATTACTTCCACATGAAGTTAAGCAAAGGCTGGATGAACCCTTTAAATAAAATAGATATCTAAGCCTGTTTGTGCTTCTATTTGATTTTACCATTCAACCAATCAACCTTGTCACATGAATGTGGGTTTTTGTCTTGGCTTGACTGGTATCTAAAAAGCACACAGAGGAGAAATGTTTTCGTATATACATACCGTGATATATTTCAAATAGGTGGTTGGGCTTCACCGGTGTAACTGAGGAGAAAATATACCCAAAACAGGAATTTAAGTTGTGTTTTGGTGTGATTTTCTATTAAAGTGTGTCTTTTCATAAGAATTAAGGTAAACTAGCGTGTTGCTTCTAAGAAATTGGTAACTCCTATTTCTGCATTAAGTTGTCATAATACCAGTAAAGTAATGAATACATAAGGAAGAGCTTCTTGTGGATGTTTGTTTTGTAAAACATAATCCCTGCAGATGTGCATGAAACACAAATGGATTTTTAGCAACAGGAATAGCACCACTCATATTTGTATTAATAAGTTAGTAGTCCAGCTTTTTTCTGATACAGACTTGTTGGGGGATTTTTTTTCTTTTTGTCCTACCAAGGATAAGGTGGAAGTTGTGTGGGATTTTTTGTTGTTTATTTGTTTGTTTGGCTTTTTTTATCTTTCATTCTGGGTTCTTTCCATCTAAAACCAACCAGGTGGGGAAAAAATGAAAGAAAAGAGAGAGAGAGAAAAAAAATCTGTGATATTTTTTGTTTCTTTGTGGTACATAACACAGCCTGTTAAGGCATTTTTAAGTGCATCAGTAATTCTCACATTGTCTTTCCCTGAGAAACTCTGACAATTTAAATACTACTGAAAAACTGACCTCCAACAAGATGAGAATAGCAATCAGCTGAACAATAAATTCACTGAAAATTTGATAAACATATATAATATCAGTAATTATTGAACAGGTTGGGCAAGAGACTCATCTGATAAAGATTCAGTGTGCCTCTGTTTTTTAACAAAAAATTTCATGGTTCACAAAAAGAAATTGTGAGACTCTAGTTTATACAGCATGTTTTGTTCTTTTACCTGCATTGAGATAGTAACTGTTTGATAACATACGTTACAAGTCTCTACAGGAAAGCCATATGGTGTAGGCCAGTAGAAAAAATTTTGATGGTGCATTTATTTTCATGATACATGATCAATTTTTATAATAATCCATTTTCATTATAAATTTAATAATAATATTTTTGCAACCTCGGTCATAATGTTACTGAGAAATTAAAGTATATCATTCTGTGAAAATTTTATTCAAACCTTTTAAGTAATCACACCTCCTGAATCATAAGTGAAAAAATACAGCTATGATGATTCCTAATTTGTAACTTATGTATTTGAAATCATAAATACTGAAACAACACTTTTCTTATTGTATTACAAAGCATTGTTCTAATTAGAAAAATCTTTTATTGCAATATGTTGAGTAAATTATTATGTATGTGCATGAAAATGTCAGAGGAAAAGATATCACGTCTTAGTGGCAGACAGAGATCAGAAGGTCATGTTAGCAATATAAGAAGGTGTCTTCATCTGAAGATCAGTAGGTAACATTAACTTCATCTTGTTAGGAATCTTAAAATACATATATTTACATATTTTTAAATTGTCATTTAGGTTTGAAGTTGTCACTGTGGTATACAGGCCATTTATGCCAGTGTTCAATGCAAAAGTACAGCCAATGAAAGACTCTGTTCCAAATAGTTTATAATTCGTTAAAATCTGAGGTCAATTCTGATCACATTCACACTTGAGAGTAAGTCTACAAAAACTGTTTTCCATTTTTCCATGTGGGAAACATCTTTTAGAGGCTGAATTGTATTGCTGAGGCAGAAGCACTAAACAAGGGAAAAGTTGAAGCAGAGCACTAAATGTGGTAGGCAAAACTTCATATAAACTGAAGGATCAGGGTGTGAATTTTGTAGTTTTAATGCATTTTACATGCATTGTTCATTTTCTACCTCTTCCTTTGCCTGTTACTCAGCTCCAGCTGTACAAATCCATGCTGTTTAGTTACATCTTTTAAGGCTACAGGAGCATGAAGTAAGATTGTGAATAAATTACAACTGACTCATTGATTTCTAGAAAGAAGACTGCCAACATAACAAGCTTCAGTGATGGTCTTATAGTCTGAATTTACAGTCTGAGGCAGGAAAACTATTAGAAAAGCATTTGTACATACTTGTATCTGTTTTAACAAATTTTGTTGCTATTACTCATTAACCATACATGCAAGAGATTAATTATTTCTCTCTCAGTCACACAATGAATATTTTAGATCTTGTTCAAGTGAATACTTCACAAGCTTTCAGCAACTGTGTTTTGGAAAATTTGATCTATGTCTGGAAGCTTTAAAATGTCTGAAATACAAAGCGGAGAGCTTCATCATAGTGCCTTAAGATTCCAGGACACAAGATAAATATCATTAAATACTATGTGTAGGAAGGTATTTTATTGGTTTTCTGTTAAACAGGAAATTGCCTGTTTAGTAAACCAACCTTGTACCACTCTGCTTCATCTATATTGGCTGGAAAAAACATGAACTGTAGTTCTGATTTATTCGCCTACACTTGTAAGTAGTCTCATCCCTTGTCTAATTTGTTCTGTGAGTTTGTGCCTTGGTGTGGAAGAAGATGATCTCCCAGTTGTGATGACAGGACCACACATGGTCAACTGTGATCTACACATCCTATGTTTTCAGTGTGTAGAAACTTCTACATGGGCGTAGGAGGCAGAGGAGGGGCACTGCTGCACTCTTGGCTTCTGCCAGGTAGTGGTTTGGTGTAGTTGGCACACAGACTTGGATTAGGAAATTTGGAGTGCTCCTAGGGTCCCAAAATTAGGTAGGCTGAGTAACCACAGGTATGGGGTTTATGTGGCAAGGTTTTCACAATGATGGGGCTGCAGGGATGGCTTCTGTGAGAAGATG
>NW_010100477.1:0-5012 GCF_000699245.1 Pterocles gutturalis | reverse complement strand
TGAATTGTGGGAAGGTTATTCTGCTCTTAATATTGGGGTGGATTATAATGTCAGTTGAACCAGTCCAGTTTAGCTTTATTCTGAGGCTGTGTAGCATTTGCAAGAATCTGCTGCTGTACCTTTCCATCCTTTTTCCATTACCAGTGTCTCAGCAATGAAATGCCACATAAAATAATGATTAAAATTTCCGTTAAATCAGTACCACAATCACTGTTTGGAAAGGGCATTACTTAGCTTCATTCAAAGATGGCGATATGGCAAAGTAGTAATGTTTTCGTGTTTTACAGAGTTTTGCTTTCCCTCTCATGGTTACAGGTACTGAATCTATCATGATGAGTTGAGAGAAAGATTTGTAATGTTTGTAAATTAGGGCAGAAAAAAAAATCAGATTTCAAAAGATGGGCTTCCTGCTTTTTGTCTTGCCACCATGCTGTAATAGGCATTGAGAAAGTTCAGCAAAAAGCTTGTTAGCAGTAAACACAGTTTGTTTTTTTTTTATTACCCAACTGTGTTCAAATATGTGCTATTTTTTAGAGAGAATGTAACCAAAAATTATGCAAATTTTGAAAAACAATGGAGTTTCATTTACCACTTTACCGTAAATGATGGAAGCTTTACTGTGCTGCTTGCAAGCCTGGGATGGCATGAATGAGAACTTTTGGAATTATTACCTTGTCACTCTGCAGATGGCCTTCATTAATGGCAATTATATTAATTTACCACGCTGCCCAAGCATTCTCTGAGAGGAGGCATTATTAAGCCTCTGTGCAATTACTAAGTCCCTACGACTTCCATGACTTCACTGCAGGAGATTGAAAACAGCTGCTGTTGTCAACTTTTTTTTTTTAGCTGCCTAGAGCTAAATACATTGATTTCACAGATGTAATACCCCAGAATCTGGGGCCAGACCTCATCACTGGTCTTTAATCCATGCTTTCTCCCATTGGTTTTGATTAAAGATCAATGTTCAGAGTTGGATCTACTCACATTTGTGCTCTGCTTGCATAGTTGTGCCTTTCACAAAAGAGAAATGTTTTAGTGCTGCAAGAGTCCCGCAATGTGTAGAATCAAAGCAGTGACATATCTTGTTCATATTACAGTTTATCTGGATTGCTGTACTGTATTTACTAAAATTCTCTGGTGAGTGGTGCTTTGGTGATGTTCCTAGTTCTGCACATGGCTGCAGTTGTGTATGCTGAAGAAGGTAGCTCCAAGGGAACATGGGTGGTGCATCTCAGCATCTTTTTTGTTTTCCTCACATTATCATTTTAGTTTATTACTGCGCTATCATATCTGATTACATAAAACTCGTGAGAATAAACAGAATAGCCTCTGCTGCAGTTTATCTCAAGCCTGCTTCTTCCTCTTGAGAGAAATCAGCAGCAAGGTGAGCTACTGAGCAATATTTATCCTGACAGGTTGTTGGAAGCCACTCCACCACTGTCTCTGCCTTGGTAGAGCCTTAGTATCCTCCCCTGTTGTAGTGGAAGCAGCAAGAGACTTCTAGGACAGTATTTTGCTAAGCTTTAGTGATTGCAAAGAATAGGTTTTCTGAGACACCTATAACATTGTCTTCAAAGATGCCAGATCATAGTTGTCATTGACTTAGAGCAAAATACAGAACAGTGTGTAAGGGACATGAAATAAACTAAATGACCCAATCATATTTTTATTGTTCCTCATATAAGTAATTTTTGTTTGCAGATAAAAGTCTATTTTTCATTATTCTTAAGAGGGTGTCAAGCAACTTCCTATTGCCTTTACACTGTCAGAGTGATGTTTCCAGACAGAATTGACATTGGAGGGAAGAAGAAGGGGCACATAGAGGTCTTGTGTGTCCTAACAGCAACACCAGGAGTGTTTCTACTGACTCATCCAATATGTACAGAGGATGTGACAGCATGCATTTCCTGGTACATCTGTGATCTTCTTCTGCTCGCACAGAAGGAAGTAAAGAGATTCTGGCCTCAGTGCATAATCCCTGTTGGGTTGTTTCTTGGACAGGCACAGCCTCATATGGCAAGAACTCAGGAACCAAAACTTGGTTTACCTTTCGGACAACAACACAGATACTGTCAGAGCAGAGTAAGCACCACCCTTTTCCACACAAAAAATGAAAATTGGCAAAGCAAGGAATATTTTGGAGCCTTCATGCAGAGTTACATCTTAAATGGAAATATTATACCTTTACAGTGATTATACTTCATTTATTTTTAACAATGTTTCAGGGCTGTGCTGGTTTTTTCCTGCTGCATAAGGACAGCTTAATAATGCATCAAGATTCAGACCAGTTTTTTCACTTTGGTAAAACTGACCTAGTTTCGTCCATAACCCCCACCCCCCAAAGAAGGAAACTTTTAAATAAAATATCCTCTATGGAAATGTAAAAGCCAACATTCATAATATGATCTGAAATTAAAACTGTCTCATCTCCTCGGGTTGTTAAACAAGACGAGTTTCATTTACAGGTTTGAGCTTTTTAATGGGTTAGCATCCCTACTGCATATGGCAACATGCATGCAGTGTTACTTCATGGAAAGGGATTGTTATAACAATTGTGAAAATTATACAGATGTTTGGTTTTGAAAACAGGCACCAATAGTTTTCCTCATGCAAACATATAACTGCTCACAGGCTAATGAAAGCTGATCATGTAAAAATATTCAGAATGCCAGCAACCTTGAATGACCACATTCTGTCAGATATAAATAGCTCATTAATACAGACTAGTTGCCACAAAGCAGCTTTTTCTATGAGTTGTCCAAATTCAGTAGCTGCAGGAAATAACTTACGTAGTACAGACTTTTGGTACTTCCAGTAGGCCCTATAATATGTCACATGCCTTCCTCTCAAAGGTACTTTTCAACCATTTCAACCTCACTATGCTCAGAGGTATCCATTGACTTGTCCTTTTAACATTGACAAAAGAAGACCTTTTGTCAGCTTGCTTTTAGGGACAGAAGGAATACACTGTGAACATGGGTGTGAGATTGCCTAATTCTGCTTCTGTCAGGATTAATCAAACATGGCAGAGACCTATAACAAATTGGGCCTTTGTGATTCATTTGCTCCAACAAGCTAGTTTAAGAACAATCTAAGTTTATTGTAACCTTGAGGTTGTGGTGTGTATGCCTGGCATCCGTGGTGTTCTTCCACAGCCAGTAGTTTTCGAAAGTTGTCAATGTCCCTCACAATAACTGTGATTTAGAAAAACAGTCTTCTCAAATTCTCTTTCTCTTCAGTCATCCAGAATAGTCCCTTCCCATTTTTTTTTAAATCAACTACCGAAGATAAAAGTAGCTATTAACACAAGGAAAAAAATTAATTTTTTTTGAGTCAACTTGATAGAAAAGAAAATCAGCCTGCTTTCTACGTCCCTGTGGAACTACTGTCTTCTGGGCTATGGTGTATGACCATGTTTAGTACAGTATCTTAGCTAGAGGCTGTAGCTCTGGTGGAGAAAACATGCTTTTATGATGTAGCCATGCTTTACTGAGCATGCATATCGCATGAGGTAATTTAAAAAAAGCAGAATACAGGCACAAAGCCAGAAATTCCACTTGATATTCAAGAGGTAAAAAACTAAAAATAAACACACCGTCACTAGAGATTTTCCATTTTCATTTTGCTATCATGGGTTTATGGCTGAATGGAAGCACTCCATTACATTGGTTTTGAGCTTCATTAGGGCTACAGAGGTAAAAAGTCATTATGGAAGAGGAAGGATAGTGTGGTAAGCTGCATACCTCCACGCTACTTACATATGCTGCTGGTTGTGTTTGACTTGTTTTCCTTCTTTTATTTGCTCGTCTGTTTAGGTGTCATTTTAAATGGACAATCAGATCAATTTGTGGGTTATTTTGTAGCAAAGCAAATACTGTTTGAAATCTTGACAAACCTATCATAAAGGACATAAATATCCAAAATCAGATAAAGACCTAGAAATACTTCCAGTGGAGAAGAAGGAAAGATTGACAAAAGAGATAAGAAAGACCCAATTACATCCAACAATTATAACTTGAAATTGGACAAATTTAGCTTTGAAATAATCCATTTTAAGTGGAAATGCTGTTAACCAGTTGACCAATTTCCTAAACAAGATGAAGGCTTGAAATTTATAGACCTTTCTAAAGACTCTGGAATGCAAATAAAAATTATGATTGGTGCAGAAATTACCAGATGAGGTTCCATGGTTTGTGCTGTACGAGAGGTTAAAGGTGACCAGAGTCCCTCCTGATCTTTGTAGTACTTAAAACGTCCTTGCCAACTGATGTGGTAGAAGTATGCTCTGAATTGAGTGCTGAAGTACAGCTTTGGGGGAGTCTGCCCAGGCATTCCCCTCAACAGATGTAAATATATTGGATTAAGAATGGAAAATACATGCAAGAGGTTGTGGGAAAGGAAAAAATGCCAAACAGAATGTGAAGAGGTAAAAATGATGAAAGCGAAATAGAGGGGGGAAAAAAACAACTGGTTTGTGCTGCAAGTGGAAGTCTCCCCTCAGAAGCTAGGCATTCACAGGTGCTTCAGTGGAGGTCAGCAGCTCTCCAGTGTACCTTTGCACTTGTCCTAGTTTCAGCTGGGACACAGCTTTCTTCATAGTAGCTAGCGAGAGACTGTGTTTTGGATTTGTGCTGAGGAGAAGGCTGATAACATACTGATGTTTATAGTTACTGCCAGGACAGTCAAGGACTTTTCAGCTTCTCTGCTGTGCCAGTGTCTGCAGGTGCAGGAGAAGCCAGGAGGGAGCACAGTCCCAGTTACTAGCCTAGGATTTGATCGTAGGGTTAGGATTGAGACCCAGACTGCCCAATTTAGAACTAGTTTATTCCATATCATGCATGTCATACCCAGAATATAGATGAGGCTCTGTCCGGAAGTTATCTCTCTTGCTTCAGGTTGTCTCCTTCTGGGTCACCCCTCTCTCAGGGTTGTCTCAGTCTCTCAGACACTCAGGCTCTTAACTCCATTTTGGGACTGTCTCTACTCTGGGATTGTTAGCTGGGAATGGG
>NW_010100476.1:0-43003 GCF_000699245.1 Pterocles gutturalis | reverse complement strand
TGGATGTGGTCTCTGGGGCCTGTGTGGTGCCGCTTGTCCCCTCTGGGCTTCCTGTATCTCTGCTTTCCCAGGTGGGCGGGTGTTTCTGCCTTTCCTTCAGGTGGCTGTAGTTACCGAGGGGGGATGGCGCACAAAGCGGGATGTTTTCTGTGTTGGCCTTTGGTGCTCTCTTCTGGGTTGGTTTCTGGGGCAACAAGACATGTTGGGGCAAAGGTCTGGGTCCTTTTGGCTCACAGAGATGTTTGGCTGGCTCTCGTATGTAGTACGGGGTCTGGGACGCTGCTGTGCTTGATGCTTTTCAGATATAAAACTTGGGGGTGGGGGGAGGGGAGGGAGAATTCTGATCTCGACCAGTTTGTCAAGGAAAGAGTTGTTTTTCTGGAGTAACTTGCACTTAAAATTCATGCTGTCCTTAATTACAGTCATGCTGGATGTCCAACTCAGTTCTTAAGTGGGGATGCTGTTAAACTTGTAAATGAAAGCACCAGGCGGTGCTGGGGGTGCCTAGGGGAAAGGGAATACAAGGGTAAGCCTAGAGGGGTTTCCTTTCATTTCAAGGTTGATTTGCATTGCTTATGATAGAAGAATATGTACTAGTAGAGTATACTAACAGCTGCAGTAAGCAGTATCTTTTATTATGAATGTCTAAATGCATTCTATTAAAAACACACTTCTATCCAATTTTTAATGCAAATACAGTAAGAACACAGTAGTTTAGGAGTTGCATGCATCTCCTTTAATATAAGCCTCAATCCTGCAAACACCTGCCTTGCTTTGATGTTCCTGGTCAGAATTATTGAGGTTACCTAGTTATCACTTTTATGTAAGGGCTGCATGCTTCTGTGACTTTGTGATTGGCTTAGTACTTTTCTTGCAAACTTTGAGGGTCTTGAAGGTGGTCCAACTTTGTTTCAAATGGTTGCCCTACTAACTTTTATAAAGGAAATTACTTTGGCTTTGGTTAGAGATGACCAGGTTTCTGTCAAGATGACAAAATTATCAGAGTAGTGTCTTAAAGAAAAGAGGACTTATTTTACCATTTGATATTTCTCTGTGAATAAAGATGTCTTTGTCAGTCTTAAAGCTCAGGCTTAGGAGTGTGGAGGATCATGTTAAATTATAAATTCTTTTGGCTGTTTATGTTTTCAGTTAATGTGTATGTTTTCTTATGATAGGTGAATTAATCTTGCTTTGTATTCTATTATCCGAGAGTCATACTCATAAAAAGTTACTTTGGAAAGCCTAGAACTGCTTTGGGACAGTTGCTGCTGAAAGGGAGTATTTACCTTTTTCAATTGAACTATCCCTTACAGTCTTGGAATTCCACAGGTTTCTGGAGTTGTAATGAAACCTGTGTTGTGCTGGTTGTTACAGCCATTAAAATAATTGAATACTGTTGCAAGGTAAGTTGTAATCCTATTTGCAGTATTTTGAACACGTTTTCTCAGTAAGCCCATTTTTGGGTCATGGTTTAGGACTCTTAGCCCTTTCAAGAAAATAGGATTAGGATTTTTTTGTGTTTACATTATTAAGTACCTCCCTTGCATTTAGGAACACCACAGGCAAATTAATGTTGTCATACCCACTCCAAGTGTGAAAAACATAGGATTTTATTTTTATTCTTGTCCTTCAGCCTTTATTCTCTATGTTCTGAAATGTATTATTTTATGCTTCTTCCTAATTGAAAAGAAGTGCATGTATACAGACACCCCCAGACATGTGACTTTCTGTGTTGCAAAGGTGCAAATGATTGCTTCATATCCAGCAATTTTAGTCTGCTTTCAAAACTGAGAGCACTGTCAAGGCACACTGAGAAACTGATACTTTCCATTAAAGTTGAGTGTGGTTGTAGAAGAGCTACAAGTGTTAAAATTTGAGTAAAATTTTGAGTAAAATTTCCATTTTATTTTTCCAATTTACCCCAGTTTCATTTCTGGGAGAGTACAGTTGCCACTATTTTGTTTTCCTTCTGAGGAAAACAGTGGTCATTATTATTCTAGAAGTGTGGTTTTGTGTTCCATATTATGGAACTCAAGAGTTACATGGTTTCCTCCCAGTGCAATAAGAATTGTTAGTGCCTGCAAATGCTGTAATGGTCTTGCAGTAATGTTTATTTTTGTTGTGCAGTGAAAACTTAAAGGACCTAGGAAATCTTGATTTTTGGTTAAAATTATCAGTTGGCAAAATAAAATTTTTTAGATTAAAGCAGAATATACATCTGGTTGAGAAAAATGTAACATATGACATGCCTGTTGGAATATTTGATGTAGAAGTTACAACCAACTAATACACTACAGTCTTGACAATTTTTAAGGTAGGATGGGAAAAGTTTTGTTCAGCAATTGAAAGCACCAGAAATCTGTGTTCTAAATTATGCAGTTATTTTATTTATGCAACTAAATAAAAGAATAGTGTTAATAGTCAGATACAGTTTGGAAAATACAGCCTCGGCAAACCTTACTGGCTCATTTCCCCAAAAGGTTGCATGAGAATTTTCTCGATGAAGTTGTTGAGCAAATGTGGCCATTGAGGGGTTCTAGGAGGACAGCTTGACCACAGTGAGTGAGATTTTATCTGCAAAGCAGTGTGTAATTTTAACTGAGATCTTGTGATGTTTTTCTCTTCAGTAAATTTTCTAGCTGTGTTTGAAAGAACACTTCTGTTCTTGTAATGAATGTATATCCCTAGTAGTATTTTAATTGCATTTTCGTATTGGAAATGTGTCTTTTAAAAGTTTTTGTTAGTCCAGTAGAATGGCAAACACTGTCTGATGTGGTAGGGGGGCAGCACTTTTTCTTTGCAGTTTGGGGCCTAATTTCTGTTTTGTCTGTTTGGATTCTTTTGTGAGGGTTGGTAATGTAAATGATTGGGGTGGTGACAGGAACAATGAAAACAAAAGATTATTTTCTAGTACTAACTGGTACTAACAGTGTTTTCTAGCAAACAGTCTCATCTTTTTCTTCAGTGGATTTTTGTTCCTTAGAGGATTTCTAAAATTAGCTTTTACTTTCCATTTTAATGCTACCGTGAGAATTATTTATAATCAAATCTTGGCAGATTGTTCCATTCAAAAAGTTTTTTCCACACTTCCTTTTGCATATTTATCATTTCCTGTTGCCTGTATTCCCTGTCCCTTCCTATTTGCCTCCTCTTCCCTTCTCCTTTAGGCAAAGCTTAATTTTCAGAAAAAAGATTTTGCAAGAGAGGTTTTCCAGTCCAATCTAAAAGATTAAAGAAAGTCATGATGAAACTTTAGTCAGTGGCAAAGCATGTTTTGTTAATCATATTGGCCAATTGCAAATAAAATTTTGGACATATGGAGCATCCTCAAAAAACAATGTTGACGTGACTATTGTAGAAAACGAGATCTTAAGGTAAAGTTTTGAATACCTGTTTATGTCTGTTTCTGTTCTGAAAAATATACTTTCCCTGATTCTTGTCTTGTCTTTCAGGCTGAGAAATGCTGGAAAGATAAGATAGGAAACATAGGATAGGATAAAAACCATACTTATGTAGAAAGTTATATGGTATTGGTGCTTGAACTTTCTACTGAAAGTATTTTTTATTGTCACTGAGAGCATTTGGTTTTGCTAAAAGTTCCAATTTATCATATCTTGTGGAGGTAGATATTTTATTTTTTCTCGCTGCTTGATTTTGTTGAAATAACTCCTTATTGGGCAGAAATAGTCTTTGTTTTCTTCATCCTTGTCCCTGTATGGCTACTGACCTTTTTAAATTGTTTTCAGTCTTGCTGATTTCCTCATGTAACAATTGAAGGCACATACCTGAGTGGCTGTAGTACTTAGTTTAACATGTTAGGCATCAACAGCTGATTACAAAGGGTTTCCTCTTTCTAGCCAAGGTCAGGGTAATAATTATGACTGTTTCAGACCAAAGACTCCTTGGCTGACATAGCTTAGGGCAGTAGTTAAATTGAGAGGCTTTGTGTGATGGAACACTTGACATACTTTGCCAAGTTCTTTTTTCCAATTTTTTGTACATTGAAGTGTGGTGGCTTTTTTTTTCTCTCCTCACAGCCGTGTAGTTGCTATCCCTACTTACTTGTTCTATAACATTTATTTTCTAGATAAGAGTTCTTCCTGAAGGGGGGAGTCACTCTTGCATGTTGTGAATTCTGAACTTCTCTGGATTATTTTAGTGTGTAATTTAGCTCTGCTGCCTGTTTTCCAGTCCTGTAGTCTGTCTTCTGTATTCTTGTTGAAGAGTCTCAAATTTCTATTGATTCTTCCTAAAACATGAATGCCAGAAGAAGACAGAGCAGTGCAGCATTGGTCTCCTGGTAATGTAGATGGCACTGAAAAATTATGTGAAGAGAAGAGACGTTACAATTTGTGCATCAAATAATTTAATGAATTCTACCAGTGAAAGTGTTTCAGTGGAATTAGTGTTGATTTAGTTTTGCATGATACTGGAGTTCTTCTCAGAGCTGTTTTCTTGTGTTATACAGGGTCGTCTATGTCGGAAGGTAGTAATTAAGTCATACAGTTTCACCATAAGCTTCTCATCTTGAAGAAGACAACTATTAATAGGGCAGAATGTGGTCACAGAAGAACAGAACTCCTCTCTTGAGCAAGAAAAAAGGAAGGCGAGTTACAGGAAGTAGTTGCTGTTCAAACAGAACTTTTTCTATCTTACCCCAGTCTTCTTCCCTGACCCCAAAAGCTTAATGATAAAATTAAAGTAACTTTAAGTAGCTATTTTAAAAATAAGATTAAATGAAATTATGAACTTTGAAGCTTTTGATGTTCTGTCTGAGACCTGGTCAGTCTTCTTGCTCACTCAAATTTTTCTGAAGCCCTTTTAGCTGAGGGAATGAAGAAGGCTGATTTTGGCCTCTTCTCCTTGCTTTTGTCGCTGTTACTTATATGTAAGTTAGAATTTGGTTTTAATGCTCTCTGTCAGTATCAGATCTGCTGATCAGGGTATGCTTTTGCTTGCTATTCTGGATCTGAGTCTTGATTAGTTTCTACACAGCTTACCAGTTCAACAGAAAAGTCTTGCAGCATCCCAGTTTTGCCTCTTCTACTGGCTGGGGAACTATTCTGGGATAAAGGATGATTTGGATCTCTTGGGCCGAGAGAGCAACCAAGAGGTTTCCAAGCTTCTGAAGTTGTCTTAACTGTGGAATGTTTCACAAAATTCTGGTACTGCTGTTGTCTATGTGGGTTTCAGTGGCTCTTTCTGAACAGATGTAGCTGTGAATGCTGTTCCTCGTGTTACTCTTGGGGCAAGTGGGGTGTGTTCCAAGTACTTTATGAAATTCTGTTTGTTATGGACTTAATTACAGAGATACCCATCTCCCTGAGTAGAGGGTGACTAAACTTACTGTCTCAGCATCTTAGTGGTAGTTCTGCAGGTGTAAAGAAACAGGCACATCATTTTTCTAGTGAGAAAAGCATCAGTATATGTTTACAGGTATCTTAAGTGGCTAAGCTTGGAGATTGTCTGGAGTAAGACACTTTGGTTTTTGGTTCACCTGAATTTCCATTTAGGTGCCCCTTCTGCTTCCTTTTTGGTCTCATTTGGTCATTGTGCCGGATGTGTTTAAATTACATGTTGAGAACCCCACAGGTCTGTTTCCTTTCAACTGATTTTCTTTAACTCCAAAAATTTTTAATAATGGAGTAACTGCAGTCAAGTGTTCCATAAGTGATTTAAAATTGGGAACATACAGATTATCTCACAGCATAGTTTGAAAACAAGTTTCCAGATGGCTATAGAGTTTATGGCAAATGCACAAATTTGAAGAGGAATTACTCTTCTGGATTGACATATTTTCAATGACTGGATTATTGGAAGGACTCCACCAATTCCATGTCACTCTGCTTTATATGTGTAAGATAAACCACCTTTCTTTTGGTTTCACAATCTCATTCTAAATTTTATTTATTGTGTAGCAAGAATTGGATAAATTGGGTGAGGTTAAAACAGCAATCAGTACTCCTGTTCTGTCAGTCGTCTTAAGTTTACCTGATTAAATGCTGGCCTCCTGCAAGTGCCTGTGGAGGTAGAATTTGACCAGTTGTTCCTGGTTTAGTATGTGTTGTGAATATGTAATTTCAGATTACATGTGTCATCTTGTTGAGAATTTAGTTGCTGAAGAGAGGAAAAATATTTTTTTTTAGCTGTCCCTGTCTCAAATACAGCTTTCTTTACATTGATGTTGAAAGCTTGGATAGAGTGTCTTTTCTATTCCTCTTTCTTTTCTTAAAATATTCACAAAGTTAATTTCTGTTTTTTTAGTACTATTCAAGTTCAGAGTTTGGGACAGTTTGTTAGTGGCTCGGTAAGGTGTTGTGAGGCATGTGCAACATACTGAGGTGAATGTTTGTAAATTACTGTTTGATACAAGATGCACTATTCTGTCATTCTGACTGTTCTGCTCTCAAATAGCTACTGAGAACAAAGACTCAGAAAGCAGTGTGAAATGTTATCCTCTTAGCTTTTACCTGGTGGTGTGTGGTTTTTCTCTTTAGTTACACAGTACCCAAATCCCTTATATTATATACATGGGACTGAACTCAGAAAAATACTTAGCTAACTGCAGTCACTCTTGGCTGGATGCTAGTGCATGTTAGAGATTATTAAACCAAGTTGAAGTAAGGTAGCTCAGACACTGGAGACATGCAATACTGATGTCAAAGTAAATCTTTGCTCTTGCAAAGCCCTAGTTTGCTGTGGCTATCGGTAGCTATCTATGGCTTGAGTAGCAAATAGACCACACTGAATACTTCATAGCATAGGATAGCCAGTATGCCATGTGCTTCTCTTTCTTTAGCTGACTGTGGATGTGTCAGCTTAGTTGCTGTACATGACAGTATCTCGGAAGGGGATTTGGGTTGGAATGCATGTTACACGAAGAGAGGATGTGGAATCTTTCTACCCTTTTGAGTTTTGAAAACTTGACTGAAAAAGGTACTTAGCGACCTGTTTGAATTTGGAAGTTAGCCTTGCTGTGAGCAGGATTTAGGCCTGATGTTACCTGCAGAAATCTTTTCTCATGTTAATTTTCTATGATTCTGACTTGAAACTAGGTACTGTTAATGTTTCTCAGGCAAAACAGTCCAAATCATAAATCATTGGGGGAATAATCAAATTTCAGATGATCAGCTGAGACTTTACAAAATTTAATACCCAGAAATCTTTGCAACTTGTTCACTCTGAGGTTGACCTAGAGCCACAGAGAGATTAAACAGCATTGTAGTCTTGTGCTGAGTGTTCACTTTACTGGGCTTAGTCAGAATGTGGGGAATGAGCTGTCTGGTGCAAGTATGGAAATGATGAGAGAAGGAACTGAGAGTGAGAGAGGTTTTAGTGGATGGGAAGCTTGTGGGCAGGAGGAGCTAGTAGGGGACTAGGATTAAGTGGGATTTGACTTCAGGTTTGGCTAAAGAACAAGATAAGGTAGCAGGATGAGATCAAGGGAAGGAGAAATTTGAAACCTAATGAAGAAGGAATTGAATAGATAATGTGAGAAGCAGTTGGGTGTGAAGAGATGCACTGGGGGGAGTGTGACTACCACAACTCGTAGTGGATGCGTGAATTTGAAATAGGTACATACTTAGAGATATACTGAATAATTTATGGCAGGAAAATATAAATTGAGAGACAAGTGAAATAGGTCATATCTTTGTATGTATGACAGTAAAACTAAATATATTATCAGAATTTAATGGTGTATTTTTCTTAATGTCTTCCGCAGAGTTAAGATGTCTGATTGAAATAGACATCCCTAAACCATCCAGTCACAGTTCTAAATAGTTTAATTGTGATGGCTCTGATTTGAGTTTATTGCTGCTGACAGAGGAATAGTCTTTCCACTATGTGAAAACTAACATCTATTTTATTAACAACCAGCCTTAACTTTTTCATCCTAATCACAAATAAGTTTAAGTGAATGGTTTTAAGAGATTATGGTCTTAAGAGAGATGTGTATCAGTGTCTGTTGCTTTCAGAAGCCTCTTTCTATCAGGGGTTCTTACTTGATTTACATTCCAGTGATGCAGATGTCTTAGACAAAGACAAGCATTGATCTAAAAACTGAGCCTTTGTTTAAGTATATATACAATAAAAATAGATCCACTTAGGCATTTGCATTTTACAAACATTGCTGTTTAAAAAAAATAATAAAAAAATATAGTAAGGAGTAGCAGCAACTCCTGTTTCATCTGAAGTACTTCCTAAAGCATTTTAACCTGTTATACTGTTTGTAACCTGATACAATGAGAGTTTGAGGCTTGGGAGTTTTGTACTGCCCTAGAGTTGCACGTAGTTTGTGTTCAGGAAAGTAGCAATTTATAACAAGTGTAGAATGTGTAATTTTTTAAAGAAAATTATTTTCTTTAATGCCATGACGTATAGTGTGTGGTCAAAAATAGTCATTTTAACATCTCTTCTATGACATTTTGTGGTCTGACAAGCTGATGGCTGTAAGTTTGAGAGCTCAGGCTTGAACTAGTGATGTTTAATATATCCTCTCATCCATGAAGAGATTCTTCGATTATATAGTAATTTATGTTAATTATAGAAAACTGTTTTTAGAAAAATTACACCTACCCTACACATACTTCATTGTTTTCTAATGCTTTTTTTAGTTAAGAGTCACAGAAGATATTTTTCTGTGAGAGCAATCTTGTAGTGTTCCTAAATATCGTCACTTTAGATAGAAGTTTTTAATCAATTTTTCATGCTGTGCTTTGTCTGCTTAAGTTGGAGATGGCAAAAGAAATCCTATGTACCTAGTAGATGCTTATATTGAAACCTGACAAGTTTCCTTGTCATGTTTTCCTAGAAAATGCTATATTCTTACAATTATTGATTTATTTGCTAGATAAATCTGATAAATACGATTCTAGAGATGTGGAAAGACTTCAGCAAGATGATAAATGGGTTGAAAATTATCTGATTTGGCGTCATGATGTTGTGGATGATACTTTAAAGATGATTGACGAAAGCTTTCGGTGGAGGAAAGACTATACAGTTAATGGTAAGCTATGTTACATGAATGATTTTGATGGTGTGTGTTGCTTTGCTATTGAACTACAATTGACTTCTATATGTAGTTTCATTAAGCACCTTTTAAAGGTTTTGTAGGTACCCCAGAGAGCTGAGCAAGAACTTTTCTACTCAGTTAAAAAGAAAGAAAAAATTAGAAATACTGCTTTTTATGTTGACCAGTTCTGTCTCATTCTTTTATGGCTCCATATGTCTATTGAAAGGTTGTTTAAGAGGAAGGAAGGCATCTATATCTTGTTTTGTCTTTGTATGCTTCCTAGAATGGAGTCCTTAAATAAATAAACCACCACAACAAAACCTCGCAAAAAACAGGGCTCTGTTCATCATAGCAGCGCTGGTCCAACACCTTATGTAGAATAGTTCTGGTTTTTGTGCTGTGAGAATGTTTTGAAGGTGAGTTTTATCTACAGGACTGCACAATCTGAATTAAAGGATAGAGCAAGAGGGGTTGTAGATATGAGCAGAAATAAACATTTGCAGCTTCTTTTTCTTGCATCAGTTTCTTATTTCTTCCTAAATAAATCCTACTGTACAGCATGAGAGGAAGGAGATAGCAAAGATTTGAAATGAGCTTAATATTTACATTAGTTTAGTAAAGGCCTTGGAATGTGGTTTATAAAGACATTTGTGTATTTTGTTGGTAGACTTATGCATTTTCAGTGACTACTGTTAAGTTATTTAATATGATTACTCATTTTGCTTTGCAGACTTGACAGAATCTGTACTTCCAAAATGGTTATTTGAAAATGGTGCTCTCTTTCTGCATGGATATGATAAAGAGGGCTATAAATTATGTAAGTTACACAGAAAATAATATTTTCAGTCGTTGATCATTGTTTTTTTGTTTCCAGCATTGTAGCATCTATTTTGAAAAATAGATGTTTTAAAAATAGAAGTAGTGCATATTGGCAACTGATTTTACTAAAAATAAGAGGTTGGTAACTTTGAGTATCTCTTTGGATCACAGAAGTGCAATTTATACACTTTATCAGCAGACTTTAAAAATCATAAACCTTTATCCTAATTTTAATGCAGTTTTTAACTTTTCTGTTGAAGTACATTGTTTCTGTATCTACTGTGGTGAGTATATAACTAGTATAAATGTTCATTATTACAGTGCATTGTCGTTGCTTTTCTAGCAGCCGACATTCTTACATACTTGCAGAGGTTTGCAGGAGGTCTGCAATGGTTTTCTTGTTTTGTTTTTTAATTTTTTCTTATGTCATTGGGATGTTCAGTAACAGTGTGGACAGCTGGGAGTTGGAGAGTGAACTCTCAAGTTGTGTGATTAACTTTTAGTAATTAAAGAATAAAATTTTTAGGGAAACAGTAAATACTGCCTGAAATACTCCTGAGTTTTTTTAATATGATAGATGTATGATAGATGGACAATATTATTTTCTATAAATGAATTTGTTGTAACTTCTTGCATATTTACTCTTAATTAAGCTTAGATCCTTTGAGGCAAAAGAGACTTTTAAAACAAATCACTCATGAGGCTTTCCAAGCAATGCTCTTGAATCTTGAAAAAAAATGAAAATTTAAATCTGAAATTCTGCTTTTCCTTGGTTTACAAGGGCTAGTTTGTACTTCTAGAAATACGCTAACAATCCAGTCTTTTACAGAAATGACTGTTTTAAACACAATATACTAGTTTACAAAAAACAAATTACCAGAAAAATAGAGCTTTTATTCTATGGCTGTGTTTCGTCAAACTGTCCCTTTTCCTATCATTGTAAGGTATCAGACCCGTATGAAAAATTGCTGCTTTGTTATGCCCATGGTTTTCTTTTAGCCTCCAAGGTAAGAATTAAAGGATGAGTGATGGTAATCCCTTTTTATAGCGTTTAGGAAGATGAACATGGTTATACTGGGCGGCTCAATTTGGTGAGGTTGAAGGGGAAGGGACTGGGGGGGGACAGAAGTATAAAAAGCATTACTTTCTTGCATCAGTGCTGGGACTGAGAAAATTATGCAATCGTTTCATGTTAAGAATATGTAAGTTGGGTAAACAATGATTTCTGATTTTATTGTCACTGAAACATACCTGATGTCTCAATTTTCCATACCTGGTGTTTCTTCTGTGAATGTTAATTGGGTCAGAATATCTGACTGTGTATACAAATTCAGGTTGTATCGTAGTTATGAGTTCTTGTTTGGTCAACGTTTGAGAAACATGTTTCCTGGGCCACATGGTCTGTACTAATTTTTTAAAGTATAAGGAAGTTCTTCAAGAATTATTGATTACTTTCACAAGAGTCCTGTGTTTGAATAGGGGTATCTTTTTTGAAATTCTGAACTTACAGTATCTAGTTAATATGCTACGTTTAAAAAAACAGTTTCTTTACATAAGCTGTAAATTTACAATGTGCGAGTAGAAGTAAAAAACATGAATGATAAATCTGTTTTCTATTAGACTTCCAAGTTTCAGGGATGAAAAATATTAGAGTATATCTACAATTATTTTCAGGCTCGTCTAATGTTGGTATAGCGTAGATACCAAAATGAAGGCCGTTCTTTACATTACTGCCCAGATTACTTCTTTTATCACTTCATTGTATAATCAGTAATTTGGTTTCAGACATTTTTATAAAGTCTGTTACTTTGATATATGCTACTTTCTATGAAAAATGTCTCTTCATGACTCATTCCTTGTTTCAGAAGGGTATGTATTGGGCTTTCATTTATATAATGTTGCTTATCTTCTGGATTTTTTCATTTCATTTTAGAAAAGTCTGTTGCTTTTTATATAATTAATAATGTGTGTATAAATAGTTTTTCAAAACGCATCAGCTACAATTCTGTAGAAAACTTAAGCAGAAAAATAAACATAAATTTTGCAACCATAGCAATACCTAGAATATATGTAAAACATAATATCATACCTGAGGACTGCATAATTTAATTTGAAATAATGAAATAATAATGTAGATAAGAAGTAATCTTGAAATAGATGGAAAGTGTTTTTTCTGTACTGTAATACTTTGTATTTTCAATTTTGACAAAGTTCCGGTATAAAAATGTGAGCAAGGAAAAAAGGTGGGTGTGGAAAGGTATGCAGTTGTTCTTCTGGGTGTTCAGTGGCCACAAAATCAGAAACGTAGAATACCAACTCAGAGGTGTTAATAAATTTCAATGCATCCTGTGTAGTTATTTGCATAATGTTTTCTGTCAATTTAGATCTGCTTCAATTTTTGTGTGTTTTTCTTCTCACAAGTTTGGTTCAAAGTGAAACATCACATAAGAGATCCTAAACAGCAACTTGAGAAAAAGAAACTGGTAGCTTTTTGGTTAGAACATTATGCCAAGAGAGATCATGGGAAGCCCTTAACAGTGGTATTTGACATGGCTGAAACTGGGATCAGTCACATAGTAAGTATTGTGTTTTTTCTGATTGCTTTCTGAATTGTTTAACCTGTCTGCAGAAAAAAGGGAGTCCCTGTGCAGTCCTTGACACATGAACTTAATAGTTGCTCAGTCAGTGATATGTAGGGCTTCTTCCCATTATGTGAGCAGTTTCCAGAATCTTCTGTTGCATATTGAACTTTAAGCCTTGTACACCACTCTGAAAACTTCCTTTTAATTTGGTGACTGAGCCAAAGTGACTACATATAGTCACTGCTTACCAGCCTGGTTCGTCAGTTTTCATGGATGACAGTAGTAGAACTTGGTTTTTGAGCACCCAAAAGGCAATAGGTTGAGCTATCTTTTATTGTGAGTATAGTTGCTGCTGTTTCTTCAACAGCTTCATGTTAATTGTAATCATCTTTTTTGTATGAATTGGTCAAGAGTGAAGGATGGAAAAATGGAGTAATGGTGAAACATTAAAACACTTAGATGCAGTATCTGAGATCTTTGATCTGTTCTGACAAGTCAGCATCTTCAGTTAACAATTCTTATCCTGGTCCTGCCTCTCTGTACTCCATGCTGTGTATGCTGTACCTGTGTGTTTAAATTGTGTTCATTTCTTAAGTCCCTGCATGCATCTCTCTCTCCCACATTGAATTTTGTTGTGAAGAGAAGTTAGCGGGATGCAAAAAAGCAGTTTATCAAGTAGGCATTACTTTCAATATCCATCTTAACCAGATATAGCCCAAGTCTGTCTTTTCTTGTACTAACAAAACGTTATTACAATGATGAGACTAGTATGGTGAAGAAATCTACATACTTGTTGCTATGTACAGATAGAGAAAAAATGAGGGTGTCTGAATTTGAGAAGATGTGATAGAATTCTGAATTGTATGTCTATTTTTCAGACTCAAGTTTATACTTCTTCAGGAATAATATCTTTACCCCCTTTTTCAGTTCGTTGTCCGTCCTGTAAGCCTTCCTGAAGACTGGTTCCTCCAAGCTTGACCTTACATAAACCAGAGATTCAACTTGTCATTCAGAAGAGAAGACATTTCTCTTAGCAAAAGTTTTTATGTATTTCTAGATGTTCTTTAGGCCCAGAAAATCAAGGAGGAGCATTGTAGTTCAGTCACTTCTGTAAAAATTATGATTATTCAAAAAGTTGACATTATATAAGAAAGCCCTAATGATTTTAAGGGTAGGATTTCTCCTTTGCCTTGGACATGATTGTAGATCTGAATCATTAAAGAAGCCAAAAGGAATGATACTAGTTTTGAAAACTTTTCCAGAAAACTACTTCCCATTTCTACAATAATTTAGAAAATTCAAAGTTGCATCAATTTTAAAAACACTAAAGAATTAAGTACTTGAAAATCCATGTTCTAGGTATTTGGAAATAAATGTTAAAAAAAAATTCCATACCAATTAGTCATATGTCAAGTCAGTTGTCTACTTTGGGAATTACTTGGAGATTTATTGTAGTTATACATAAGGTTGAGTAATTTCCTACCTGAAGTACACTTCAGAGAATGCTTAAATTTAGCTGCTAATTGGAATGTAGTGAATTGTTCATCTGTGTTACATGAAACTTAAATGTATTTAAGAACTGTTCCTGAATTGATGGTCTTAACTGTTCTTAAGTCCTGTGCCTATATGGAAGGTGGAAGATGTAAGTAACACGATTTGTGGGGTTTTGAATTTTCAAAAACCTTATAGTCTCTTTGGCCATAACTAATCCTGCAAACATTGTGAAATGTTAAAATTTCCCCCAAACTCCTCCCCATGGCATATTCATTCTTTAGAAAAACAGTAGTTGAGGATCTTTTAATTTTCACTAAAGCTTTCACAAGGCACAAAAGTATCTGTTTTTACACGACCTTGGAAACTTCATAGTGTTTGAGGACACTGCAAATTTGCTTTTACTTCAGTGATTCTTGCATGCTATCTGAACCTGTTCTAACTTGACATCCATCCACCTGTATTTCTTTGGAGGATGCTAAACTATGCTGAGTTTGCAGTGTAGTAGTATCAATGTTGTGGCAGTGGGATTTCTTCTAGTCTGTGTTAGAGATCAGCTCAGTGTCGTATTTTTCCATTGCGATGCAGAAATGCTATTATCTATTTCAGGAGGCAAACAATTGCCTTAGTACATATTTCTTGTGAACAGTTTTTCTGATATGATAGATTTCAACCTATAAAGCATAGAAAGAAATAAATTGGTTCACTTGTTTAAGCATTTACTGTAGTAAACTTGAGATAGGGATCTTTTGCTGATGTCCATTGGTATTCACGTGTTGTATGTGTCAGCACTTCTATGAGGACCAAAATGACAAACTGCTCCTTATGGAGTTACATGTAAATATGTTGCAGTTGAAGACAGAATTGTCAACTGTGTGGTGTGGGTTTTCTTTCTTGTGGTTCTTTTTCACTTCCCTTGCTTTGAGATGGAATTCTTGATCCCAATACTTTCTTCTCAGTGCTCATCAGTACACACTGACTGGTTGCATGCTGTCATCTGGACTTGTGTATTTTCTACAAGTTTTTTAATACAAACTTTGCTCCTAAGACTGTTCCTTCATGGGATTTAGGTATATCTTATTAAAAACTCTTGATTCAGAAGCTGCTCTTGTTATAGAGCGGAATTTGTGGTTAATATCTGGATCACTAGATCTCCTTAGTTTTAAGTGCACCAGGTGCAATCTTTGGTTTATGTTGTCATCTTGACAGTGAGCCTTTAAATTCACGCGATCTGGGGGCTTTTTTTTGTTTTCCGTTTCAGGTGTGAGTCTGGGCAGCAGCTTGTGTACAACTTGATCTAAAGTTGCTGTTAATACGGTCTGAACAATATACTACTACTACCAGTAGAACTTCACAGAATCACAGAATGTTAGAGGTTGGAAGGGACCTCGAAAGATCATGTAGTCCAATCTCCCTGCCGGAGCAGGAACAACCTTGATCTGGTTAATGGCACAGAATGCAGCTGCTGCTTACTCTTATGAAAATTGGAAGCCAATATGTTTTTTTTAAACTTATGTAGATCTAGTAGTGAGTGTATGTTGTAGTATCTCTTCCTTTATGTCTGGTTTTTTCTACCTGTTAGTGTCTTTATAAGGAAAGCATAAATACATACTCATAGTTTACTACAGGCATCTTTTAAGATTTGCTTTGTAGAAGCGTATTTAGAAAGTTAGAACAATATGACCTCCTGCATTTTACTGATCCTCACTTTAGACAACCTAAAATCAATTTAGGTTATTTTTTTTGGAAGGGTGGGGGGAGGCAACATTTGAGTAATTTTAATGCAGATAGATGAAAATCTAAGAGTTCACTGTCGTTCTCTTCAGCTGAATTCAGTAGAGAAAAGTACATTTTTAGCACCCACTTTCAGGAGCAGAATTAAGCTCTTTTACTTTTCAAGGTGGATATCTTGCCTATCATTATGTATTTATAGATTTAATCTAATAACTAAAAATCTCATAGATTGTCTGTGGGTTAAAAAATTTTTATTTCTATAGAATATTGGAATTTTTCTTACCAAATATCATCCTGTCCTGTTATTCTTACAGGAATGGCTGAAACTTGTATCTTGTTTGTTCTTTTGGTGTTATGTCAGGAATGCATTTAGATATAAACAAACAAAAAGCTTTATTTGTACCTTTTCGAGGCAAGATGGTTGATGTTTGCACTAGGACCTTGCAGCTGTGCAGTACAGGACCACAAGCTTTTGAGAGGATATTTTGACAAATAAATACAGTGTAATTCAGTTTTGCAAGGCAGGATTGCTGCTCTTATGTGTGCCTTGAGAGCTGTCTGTCCATACTCCTAAAGATACTACTGGAGCCATGGTTTTAGATAAGAAGAATAAATTGTAATAATTTCCTTAATGTGAAAAAGCAACTTGATTTGGGGTTTATGGAGCATATAATGAAACAACTTATTTCCAGTGTCTTTGGGACTTCCAGAGATGCAATCTTAGTAAGTGCTGTCCATAAGTGTCCCATTGTACAGTCTTGCTTTGTAGTTAGTACATTTATCAAAGAACGGGAATATGTTTTTTTAATGTCTGTTTGTAGCCATGTAGAGTAACAGATAAATTTTATCCTAAAAGAACTTGGATTCCTGAGTTCTTTTCCAAAGCATGCTTCATTTGCTTGTTCCATTGCTATGCACACCCACTACGTCAGCTTTTATCACTGGTATGCAGACAGGTAATCCTGATAGCTGATGCTTTGTTGCATCAGTTCAGGTAACATTTAGTTAGATGTGGTTATTGAATGGTCTGCTGAAATCTGTACTTCTAATTTCAGGCTTTCATCAAAATAATGGATCCCTCCTCCTAGTATCTGATGGTGCTTCTTTTGGATAGGCAGTAGGATAAAAACCTTGTTAATGCACAGGAGGTTCTAGTCATTGCTTGTAAAGCTATCACTGTGTTTATGCTATTAAATGAAAGACGCTGCATTTGGTACAAGCAACAGCCAGTTGAGATAAATACTTCTATTAAAGGCTGCCTTCTGTCTCTAAAGCTATCAAGCTTTCAGTTAGTTACTGAAGCTACTAATAAAGCTTCCAGGTTGTGGGTAATCCTCTTATACAGGGGGATGTGTTTTTTCTTCTCTGTCCACAAATGTTGTAGTAACCTGTTTACGTCACTCTAGGAGCCTATTCCCCATAACATTTTTACTGTTACAGTAGGCTTTGGATCCTCCATCAGCAATATATTTTGTACTGTTTCTAAAAGTAGTAGTAGTGGTCACTTCTGTTAGAAGGACTGGTCAAAGTATGAGTACTTATGGCAGGCTTCCTACCTAACCAAAGTACCTTATTGTAGTGAGCTCTCTCTTACTTTATTATCTGTTTATTATACCTGCTTCATAAAATGCCTTTTTTGCCCTTTACTGTGTAGTCAGTTCTATTATACCTGGGTTTTGCAATAGAGACTTGGCTGTGCTATTTCTGTGCAGCTGCTTGTTGAATGGAAGCACCCTAAAAACGGGTAGTATACAAGCATGTCTTTTTGAGTGCTGACTCTCCCCACAATTTCTCTGCATGCCACAAACTAATACTAAAACCAAAAGTTCTCTGAAAAGGAAAACTTCTTTTTCTCTGGAGGATCCTGAGTGCAGTAGTATATTGAACAATATGCAAGATATCTTAGTAAAGGGAAATTTCAGTATGTTTAGTGCTCTCCCTTATAAGGCTATAAGATAATCTATGAAGCTTCTCTAGTGGAAGAGGTTTATTTTTCCTGTGTCTTTCCTGTACAGCTTAAATCCTGTTGATACACTGCAGTAGTTTAGATACTTAACTTATTGCACTGTTAATAGGTCTATTGACTTCTTTCTTAGGTCTTAAAGCTAAATTTTACCACAGTCCTGTAGTATTTAATGAAATGAAAAGCGTTGTATTGAGTTTGGATGATGTTCGTACTATGTGTAAAACTTCAATATGCATGATTACAATATAAGTATCTTGTGCTATTCAGTAAATGCCTTAGCATAACTATGCCTGTATTTTTAATATTTTGATTTACAAACAAAATATTGATTCTTAATATTTTGATTTACATTGTGTTTACTCTGTGCTTTTATTTTAGGACTTGGATTTTGTTCGGTTTATTGTCAACTGTTTTACAGATTATTACCCAAACTTCCTCAGTAAGTATTATACATTAAATCTTAAGCAGTGTAGACTTGTGTAATAAGAGGATTTAATAACATTACAGATGGTGGGGGATACTTAAGTCTTTTTGCGTGTGCTTCATGTTGTAACTACATGGAACACAGGGACATTACAGATTCAGAGTATTTTTTGTGCTTGTAAGGTCAGCAGAACTTTGTGTTGTAAGTAAACTTTATATTCATCAAAAATCAACTGAAACTGACTTTTCATGAAATAACAGTCTAATACATGTTTTTACATGATTAAAAATTTATATAAGCATCTAGTAGAATGGAATTGACCTGTTTTTTCCTTTGCTCCTTGTTACTTGGGTAGAAGCTTTGCAAACTTGCATGACAGTTTGTATCCTTTAGGAGTCTTCAGGGGACAAGGAATAAATGGCTCTAGAAAATTTTAGGGAGCAATGGTTCAGTTTGAACAGGAATAAGGCAAGTTTTTGTGAACACTTGGAAAAACCTGTGTACATGCCTGCTAATTTTTGTTATGGATAGGCAAACACTGAATAGCTTTTGCTAGCTCATCTTAAATGAGTTATGAATTTTAGGTGAAAATGTGTTTGAATACTGAAATTTTCTACAGTAGCTGCTTAAACTCTGAATATTAGATTTCAGCTTACTGATCAAAGTTCAAAACTTTGATCAAATATCAAGCTTAAAGCCAAGTGCAACATTATGTTTTTGTTTTTTTGACATTTAAGAGAAAAATATTGTGACACTTCTGAGTCAAAGTACTAATTTTTCAGACTTCTGCTAAAACAAAGAAAGCTTGGAAAAAATGTAGATTTCACAAAGACTCTTGTTATTTGTTTCTTAGAGAAGAAGAGATGCTGAATATACCTGTTAAACTTCTTTTCCATTCAATAGTTGCTTTTCTAGGTCGGTTGAGATGTTACCTTTTTCTGCCTTATTTGGGGAGATCACTTATTAGTAACAATCTGTCAAAAAAGTAGCATCCTAGGGAAGTATATAAACAGTGTATAACTTAGAATTTCATTAGCTGCTTTCCAAGCACACAACTAATGTTTTTGAATGGTAATAGAAATAGGTTTATATGTGTTTAAAAACAATTATACAATGTTGCTTTTACAGGAAAATTAATATGGAGGTTTCCAAAAATGTGTATTCACTTTTTATATAACTGTTACTGCTGTGCTTCCTCTTAAACAGAGAAATACATAACACTTAGTATTCAGATTATATCCTTTTCTTTTTGTCTTTTCAGCAAAGATAGTGATCTTTGAAATGCCATGGATAATGAATGGTAAGTAGTTGTTTGGTTTTTTGGTGTTTTTTTTTCAGATCATGATAACTTTTTAAAATTAGTAGCGTAAATAGTAAGCATTTTTCTGCTCTGTGTGGACACAGCTGAATGGTGGAATTTGTTAAACATGCATCGTGATATCTGTTGATTCATGGACTGTGTAAGTCTTATTTTTCTTTCTAGCATTGTATTTTGGATCATACTTTAAATGGAGTCCATATTCATCCTGTTATCTTTAAAGCTTGGGAGACCTTGATAAGTAGTCTATTCCTTGAATGTTTCCAACTGTAATCCTTTCAAAGCTAGATCTGTTCATGATTTAGGAATGCTATCATCAACAGATGATGGACACTGATAAGCAGTAAAAAACTAGAATATACAATTTAAGATAGATGCCTGACAGTGGACGCTGATATTGTGACATATGTTTTGATGTGTGTACTTCAACAATCATCTGTAATTATAAAGTACAGGATAAACATTTTTCCTGTGTTTTTACCATATGAATACATATTTTCATGCTGGCTTTGTATTTTTCTATATATTTGCATTTTACCATCACTGAAATAACTGTGATATTTGAAAATACTCTGTAGATAGATCTAAGCACGTCTTTTAAAGCAGCAAAACATTTAAACTAGAAAGAATGTATACATATCTTTCCCAGCCTCCCTCACGCATATTTGGAAATACAGTTGGCTTTACCCCCTCATTACTTTCTGGACTAAATTCCATAACAAAGAAGTTGTCATTCATTAAATCAAAGACCCTCTTTCCATGAAGATTTGTGGTCTGTCTGCATTGATCTATAGAAAAGTATATGTCCATAAAATATTTTCTCTGTAAAAAATACTCTTTTCCTTGCACTGTTTGTCCCCATTACAATAGATACTTTCAGAGCAGGTCCGACCATATCTTATGGGATGTAGCTCACTTGTGTTCTATAAGGTCTGCCAATACACTAAAAAAAAAAAACAAAACACCAAACCCCTTCCTGACAACTTATGTATACCTTTTGGTTTTTTTAAAGCTGCTTTTAAAATTGTGAAGGGTTGGCTTGGCCCAGATGCAATAAGCATGTTAAAGTTCACGAACAAGAATGATGTACAGGAATACATCAGTGGAGAGTATCTACCACCTCACATGGGTGGAACTGTAAGTATATTAACATTTCATGGTCCTTTTTTGAGACTCACCTATATAAATTACACATGTGGGGGTGAGAGTCAGCACTTCATGTGTATGAAATTTCTTGAAATTGTTCTGCCAATGATAATTTGTAAATCACATTAATATAAACTAGGCTAAATTAGTGAGAATTTGGTATCTGGCAGTCTTAAGTACAGAAGTATTTCTTCTGAATCATTCATGCACTTTCAAGTCATTGGAAACCACTTGGTTTTTCAGACCTTAAAGAAAAAAAATTTGTGTCATTCTTCCTCTACTCCTTTTTTTTTCCTCCCACCTGATGAATTAAAGATTATGTATTGGTTTCTGAAACAAGTTCTGTGAACACAAAATAGGTTTCATTGCCCTCAGAATTTTCATCCTGCACCAAAGCTATGACTCAGTAAAGACAATCATATTGCAATTATTTTTCCTTCTCTTGTCTGTATAGCTTCATTTTAAGACATGGCTGTAGAAGATAGTAGAGCTCCAAAGAGTGTGCTACAATACAGTATCACTTTTAACAGAACCTGGATCCTATTCTAGTGCAGTCTAAATAGCAAAACAGCACAAGCATCTTATACAACAGTTTTAGGTTTTTTACAAAGCTAGTAAATCAGTTTGTATAATTGTTATAATAGAATTTGCAGAAAGAGGGTGTTTTTCCTTTGTAATTTTTCCAGACCATTTATGGTAGTGGAATAAGCCCACTGTTTTTTCTGGAGTGTTTTTGGAGTTATGGTAGTAACAATATGGAGAAAAGGAAGACTCTGCTTCAGCTATAGTAGGAGAGGCCATGTTCCTTTGTATATAAACTCAAGGTAGAGTTCCAGTTGCCAGAACATACAAAACTTACTTTAAGAACATAAAAGACTAAGTTAGCTTTTTTATTTGGCTGAAAGTAGCAGCCTTTAAAAAGTGCTTTTGTATGAAAGTCCTGAATAAAAGATACCCTTTTTCTCCATGGAAAATTGCTGCCCAGACTCCCCAGTCTCATAAAAACTTGCTCATGTTAAAGAAAGCTGGAATTGCTGAGCTTCAGGAGTGGGCATTGAGGGAAGGGCTGATGATGTCTGAAGTAGCTTCAGTAAGGATTTGAGTGGGGTATAGCAGTGGTTCTGGGTCTAACTCCCACAGTGTTGTCCTATTGTTGCAGAGCTGAGTATCTCCTGTTTGCTTGTTGGACCATCTTACCTAATAGCTAATTACATCCTTAAAGAAAGAACTTGTGGCTTTGCTAAATACCCTCCTGAAGTGTTTGGTTGAGCTCATGGTCTTAGTTATCCTTTATACTACCTTGATCCTGAAAGGTCTTGTTGCCAGTTAGTGACTGTTGACCAACTTGGTTCTATGTTGCCCATCTTCTAAGAGCATTAACAAGCTCCAGATTCTGCAGTTCTGCTGTGACCGTAAGTGGTTACAATTTAGTGGCTTCATTGGGTGACTGTGTTTGTCTATTAATGATGAGAAGATAACCAAAACTATTGGTAGTGTCAGCTTTCTGCACAGGGGTCTAACTGAAAATGAATAAATAAAATGTGCAATTAATGTGAAACAACAAAAAATATAGTGTTTCCATTAAAAAAATACTACAGAAGGCACTTTTCATCCTCCTAAATAACTGATCCTTTAAAAATCTTATAATTTAGGATTCTTTCAAGTACAGTTATCCTCCATTGGTTGATGATGATTTTCAAACTCCTTTATGTGAAAATGGACCCATTACTAGTGAAGATGAGCATGAAAGTAAAGAAGAGATAGATGCGGACACCAAGGATACAGGGGAGCTGAATGAAGAACAAAACTTTAATCAGAAAAAGGTATCTAACACCGATAGTTGAGGCAAGAATAGTTAAATGTTTACAAAGTGGCAGAGGAGGGATATAATTTTTCTTGTCTGGCTTTTACTTTGTGAATTTTTTTTACCTTTTTTTTTTCTTGCCCTCCAGTTTGACAAAGGAACCCAGTAAAACTGAAAATTATACTTGCAGTTTCAACCTTGTTTCTATTAAAAAGTGTTAGTTTCATGCCTCTGAGTAAAATGTGTAACAAATATTTGGTTTATCTCTGGAATATAGTGAATTGTACAGTAAAGTTTAAAAGGTTTCTCTGTTTTGTTTTAAAAGGTTATGTCTTTCCAGTTAGTTTATTTTTAATCCTGGGGTATTTAGTGGTGTAGTAAATTTTAAAATACATCTAGTTTTCTCAGATGCTTAAGTTGGTATGTACATGAGAAAATATTAAGTGTTAAAAATTTATACGTGATGTTAATTTGTTTTCTTACGTTATTGATAAAAACTCAACATAGAAAAGTTTTAATTTAGTCTCAGGAGAAATTGTATCCCTAATCCATCAATCCTGTTTTCCAATAGAATCTTCCTGAAGTGGTGTTTATTCAGAAATATAAAGGCATTCTTTTGCACAAGTCCGTATGAAGTGATATTTAGGAATATGCAATGATAGTCAATGGGGATATCGCTCTTGAAAGTACTAGGAAAAATCTAAAATATGCCACTTATATTCCAAATTTAATTAAGGCACTAGAATTGCAAAACTTGTGTTTAATGGAGTAGAATACTCCATTAAAGTAATGTTACACTTTTGTTTACTGTTTCAAGTTTTTGTCAGAATAATTTGAAATGGACAGCTTGCTTTAATTAGTCCAGCTGCTCTTTGCAACTTGGCCAGCTATTCAAAAAAAAAGATGATTTCACTGACCTTCAAGTTCAAAAGGAAGCATTATGTAACGATGGTGACTTCCTGACCATTAGACTCAGTAGCTTGTTTTGGTTGTAGCACATCTTCTGACCTCCGATCCTCAGATATGGATCATGGAGAATTCCTGTTCAGTCTATGAGTTGGCTTTTGTGCTTAATAGCCTCAGTATTTGCTTGTTTTTTAATTTGCTTGGCTTCTGCTTTCTACCTAAGGTATTTTTTTTACTTTTTATTCAGTCTTAAAAATAATGATGTGGTTTATGGTATTTTCTCTTTTATTCAGTGAAATCAAGCTGCTACTCAATCTTTTAAATTAACTGAGATTGAGGCTCTTTAGGAAAGACAGGCAGGGGAGACAAGAAGGGGGTGTCAGTGACCAGCTGGAGTGCACGGAGCTCTGCTTGGGGATGGATGAGGAGCTGACCAAGGGCCTATGGGTCAGGATTAAAGGGAGGGCAGGGGACATTATAGTGGGGGCCTGCTACAGGCTGCCTGACCAGGAAGACTGAGTGGGTGGGACCCTCTATAGACAGATGGGAGCAGCTTCATATTCACAAGCCCTGGTTCTCATGGGGGACTTCACGCACCCTGATATCTGTTGGAGGGACAACACAGCAGGGCATAAGCAAGCCAGGAGGTTCCTGGAATGCATTGTTGATGACTTCCTTCTCCAAGTGATAGAGGTGCTATGCTGAATGTTGTTCTCACTGACAAAGAGAGGCTGGGGGTGAATGTGAAACTCAAGGGCAGCCTGGGCTGCAGTGGCCATGAAATGGTGGAGTTCAAGATCCTTGGGGTGGTGAGGAAGGTGCACAGCAAACTCACTACCCCAGATTTCAGGAGAGCAGACTTTGGCCTCTTTGGAGATCCGCTTGGTAGAGTCCCATGGGATAAAGCCCTGGAGGGGAAGAGGGGCCCAAGAAAGCTGGTTAATATTCAAGGCTCACTTCCTCCAAGCACAGGGGTGATGCATCCCAACAGAGAGGAAGTCGGGCAAAAATGCCAGGAGGCCTGCATGGATGAAAAAGGAACTCCTGGACAAACTCAAACACAAAAAGGAAGCCTACAGAGGGTGGAAGCAAGGACAGGTAGCCTGGGAGGAATACAAACATACTGTCCGAGCAGCCAGGGATCAGGTTAGGAAGGCTAAAGCCCTGATAGAATTAAATCTGGCCAGGGACATCAAGCACTGCTATAGGTATGTCAGAGATAAAGGGAAGACTAGGGAAATTGTGGGCCCTCTCCAGAAGTGCATGGGAGACCTGGTTACCCAGGATATGGAGAAGGCTGAGATAGTCAACAACTTTTTTTGCCTCAGTCTTCACCAGCAAGTGTTCGAGCCACACCGCCCAAGTTGCAGAAGGCAAAGACAGGGACTGGGACTTGTTGGCCACTTCAGCATTATGTTCTTTTCCAAAATGGTTTTTTTTGGAAATGTTCCCTTATGGTCTCAGAATTGTTGTAATTTCTTGTTTGAGTTAATTGTATTCTGCTTGTCTGTGTCTAAATATAATTATTGAACTATTTTTTTAATAAGGCAAGCTTCCAAACTAACAGATTTCAAGTGATCTGTGAGATATCATTGTCTTCATTGTTTACTGCACTACCAGTCTTTATGTGCAGACTCTTGTCATCACCAAGAATTAATCTGATTTATTTTATGTATGTATGCCTTCTCTTATCCCATAGAAGGGCCTATTTCTTTCCACAGAGTAGAAAGAGCCATGAGTGATGAACTCGGTTAGTAAGTGCCTGTCCTGTAGGTACCTCCACCTTTAATGCGTGCTATAGCAATGTTTTTCTCTGGTAATTTTAGTTAGATTTATGTAAAATAAAGCCCAACACAGAACTAGTGCAGTGTATTTACACACTATCCATCTACTTTAACTGTAATTATGAAAAAAAATCAAATTGCTGTGTGGTTTCTTTTTATAAAACCTATTTTCTATAAAAAATGTTGTATTCCTTTCATTACCATACTTCAAATTTACATAAACTGAATTCTCTTCATGTCTAGTCTCTGTATTTTAAGTGGTATAAAACTAAGGCTAAGCAAACTGTTTAGCTAGCTGATCTTGAGTCATGATGCCAATAATTCTTTCAGTCTTCTGTATTTCCTTACCCACTTGCTCCATTTGACAATTTCCAGAGGTTTTTAATTATTTTGTAAAAAGATGTCCAGGCCTGTTGACGTGTATTTCCTTAATGTAGTAAAGGAGAACCCTCAGAACCTAAGATATCTGCGGTCTTGGATGCACCAATTCAATCAGCATTATTTCTTTTAAGTTCTCCAGTACTTCAGCGTTCCACCTAAAAGCAGTGAAGATATGTTTAGTAACTCTGCAATATAATAAAGTGTGGAATTGTTGTTGTGTTTTCTTTCTGATATTGCAGTGACTGCATTGAGGTGTCTGTTTTAATTGAAAAGTTTTGCAGTGGAAGAGTAACATCAGTGCTTTATAATCTTAAATGTTTGAAGTTCTATAACTTAATATGTCTGTAGCCTTCAAAAATAACTAACTTGGGCATCAGGAAAATAGCTGGAAAAAAAAGCAGAAGTTTTGCTTCATGCATGTTTAATGCATTATGTAACTTCTATAACAAATAATTTTATTCAGTAGACTTCAAGCAGCTTCAGGGAATGAATACATATTAAGCTTGGTCTGTAGTGTGTAAGTTGTTGAAATAAGCATCCTTATGTTCTTTGAAATACCTGCATGATTCTGTAGCATGTGTAACCCAGGTTTCTGGTTAATCATTAACTATCATTTTTACTCAGATGAATTCTATAGAACAAATTTCCAAATCAGAGGAAACTGACAAAACAGAGATCAAACCAAAAAATGCAAAGAAAGCATTAACCACTTTTAAAGGACCTTTATTACATATCAGGTAATAATTTTCTTCAGTTTTTTTACAATGTTCCTTGGACACTTGAGTACTGAACTAGTTGACTTTCAGAATAAACTATTTTTTTTCAGACCACTAGAGGAAAACAAGTTATAAACTTTATTTTAAGAATTACTTTTACAAAGCTAAAATTTTTCTGCTTTTACCTGTTTTTTCTGGATCTTTTGGTGTCACCATTGGCATGCTTTGTGTACTAATTAGCAGGTGTACATTTCATAAAATTGTAGAAGCATTTTGTGGTTTCATTTATATTGAGAAACTGTCACTGGACTTAGTTAAACCGGTGCTTATCTGTAATGAGAGCAGTGGTTTGACATCGATTGCATTGGGTTAAACAATGTGTTTAGTACGACATCTTTCACTGTTAAATCCTGCTTGAATTCTTTTAACTTAAGATGATGTAAATGTCTATGCTAGTTTGCACCAATTAAACTTAATTAATGGGTCCAATTTATTTTGTGTGGGAAGTGTTCTGTGTAAATGGCATCAGCTCAGAAGATTTTGTCATCCAAGATGCTTAAACCTTGCTTTTTATTGAAGTAGGAAAAAAAATCAATTAGCCAATATCACTTTTTTTTTCCACTGCATTTCAGGTTAATATGCTTCTTTAGAAATTGATTTAGATGTTAATTTTTGTTTTCACTTCCAGTTTGCTATTAGATGAATGAAGAAAATATCTAATTTATAGGTAATTCCTTAGCTAATTTTGTAAGTGCTATACTGAATTAGTTTTGGAATGAATTTGAATAATGACATGCTCATTAGCATAAAAATATTTTGTATCTGTCAAATTTTTCTGGTTTTGAAATGAAAATTACAGTCCTTTGTGCAAAAACCTCCTCTGTATAGACTTAGTTTTTTGTATGGCAGGGCAAAGGCATAGACTGCAGAATTGTGTTTTTGTGTTTTTTGTTTTTTTTTTTTTTTTAAAGAATGCTTAAAATTTTCTGTGCCTATGGCAAAAGGAGCTGTGTTCTTCCATCCATATCTTAAAGAAACAAACCCACACAAACCAAAAAACACCACCATCAAACCCCCAAAGAAACAAAAATAACACCCAAACCCCCCACACCAACTGTACCTTTTTTTTTCTTTTAAAAATATTTCAAGTGCTGCCATTGGAATAAAAGTGGTTGAGTTCTTGTAAATTACATGAATGAGTAAACTTGGTTAATTATAAAGGTGCTAATAATTGTAGTCTTGCTGTTATGGAAAATAAAATACTGGTGTATCTGTTGTCCTTGCTGTCTTTTTTTTTTTTTTTGTGAGGTTTCTGTTTTATAAGTAAGCTCTTGAGAGTTGTTGTTCTTTATTAATACTCTAACTCTTTAGAAGCTAGAACTTGCTTTTATTTCCCTCAGTCTTTCTCAGGACACAACTGAAATTTATTGAATGGATAATGGTATCATGCCATTTATAACTAGCTGCAGGCACCTCTTTTGAAGACTATAAGCTCTGCCAGTATAATTAGCCTGTATCCTTGCTGATACCACCATTGCCCTTTTGAAGGGAGTAGCTGAGGGTGTGACCAGGAAGCTGAGGTGCAGCAGCTCTGGCACCATGAAGTCTCCAAGAACAGACACCCTTTCTGTGCCTCTCTCACTGCTGCTGCAGAAGGCTCAGTGAGGCCTCCTTAGACCCCTGCAGGGATACTCCTCTGCCTATCACTGCTCAGTACTTGCTGGTTCTGGTGTTACGACCAAAGCTGGGTACTTGTGCTCTTCTGTTTCTCATGTTTGTAGTCACACACTAGTCATCTGTCTCTTCCTCCTTTAGATCGTGATTGCATTTGCTTTGCATACCTTACTATGAAAGACTGGTCTTCATTGGCCTTCCTCCTCAATAAATGAATATTATAATACTTGCACTGTCTGGTAGAAGACTGGCTCATGTTGTGGTGTATTTGAGACAAGAATTTATAGTATGCCCTGGCATGGTTACCCCATACACATCAGAGTAAAGAAAGTAGTATTTCTCTAAAAAATTAAAGGCTAAATTAACCACCCTAATCTCCGAACACTTATACTGTCCACCTCCAACACTATGGAACTGGTTGATTTCCCAGACAACAGGCATTCAGTAGTGGCCCTCAACCTGTCCTCCCCCTGCTTTGTTGTTTTTTGGGTTTGTTTTTTTTTTTTTGCAATAGCCACAGGTGGGCATGGAACAAGAACAATCTGGCTCTCGTGGGATGTTCCTTTTTTTGAGCTCTTTTTGTGGCTTGTTTTGATGCTAGTTGATGCCTTCCTATCTCAGTTGTGGTTTCTTTTGCAATTGCGGTAGCATACAGCTGCAGTAGTACAGTATTAAGATAACCAAAATGCCTTGTACCTGCAGTCCTTCCTTTCCATACTGCTGTTGGTTACTTAAGTTGAGATTTTGTGAAAGAAAAAAACTGCGAAGGGAATACAGTTACCCTGTTAATCTGTTATAAACCTATCAATTTATTTCTCTCTTCTTCACTCAACACACTTACTTATTCCCCACCAAAAACCAAAATTTCTTGTCACGTGAAGTGTCTAATGCATTGTGAAACAGGCACACACACCCCTCCCCATACACACGGTCACCATTGGATTCCTAGCATGGCATTTAGGCTTGCTCCAGTGCACCAAGGATTTTTCTTCTCAGCTAATGCACCAGTTTTTGAGAGGAGAATGAAGGTTTGGTACTATGAAAGGAGGTCTTTTGAGGAAGAGGTCACACTAACATAGAATTGGCATTCTAAAAAGGGGAGACAGGAAAAAAAAAAGTAATGTATTTTCTGAAAAAGGCTTTCTGTCAAAAGAATATGCAGTTTTGTAGTACTGCATAGTATGGCAGTTCTTTGTGTATTCCTAATGTGACATATTGAAACAAAAGTTTTTCACTTGTTACTTGAGTTTCCTTTCAGCTTGTAGTATATGAGCATGCCCTACTTTTTGCCTAGTAGTGTTCATTTGAATGCTTATTCTAAAATGAGTTGTCTTAGTTTGACATGTTTTTAAAGATTTCATGCATGACTCTCCTAATTGCACAAGAATATTAAAAACAAGCAGTAACTTTATTTATGCATGTATCTCCAGAAGTATGTGAAGAGTGACTCATAAGTACAAGTGAATTTAGCTGTAGTGGTTGAAATGATTGCTACTCGCAGATACCTACCTGCTTCTCTTGCAGTATACCCATCATAAGGACAGATGTATGAGGTGGAAATTACTACCTGTCTGTGACACCTTATAGTTTTCAGTGTTAGCATATATTAAAATTATTTGGCATAAATTAAAATTAATGATGCTTTCCTTTAACATACTGCTCTAAGATGCAGTGGCTGAAGCGACTGTATATGTCTTCCTGCTGTTGCAGATGGTCACGGTCTTCTAAATGGAAGAAGTCAAGGGCAGTCATCAACTGTGGCAGCTAGGTCCACTTGTGGTCATGAGTCAACCTGGAGCTTCACTACAAAATCTCTGCATTTTGTTTTCACAGCTTTTTTCATTAAAAACCATTTATAGTGACTATAGCTGCAGGGTTGAAAGTATTTTATTTTCCTGTAGGTGTGGTCAGATTTTTCTTATGATATGTTGTAAATATAATTAGAAGAAACTAATTATTTTTACTTTTCTTATTAGCCCAGCAGAAGAACTATATTTTGGATCCAAAGAAACTGGAGAGAAAAAATGTTTGATAGTTCTCACAAATGTCACTAAAAACATAGTGGCTTTTAAGGTAAGTATTTTATGTGTGGCCTGATTTTTTCTTGTTTTGAGTAAGGAGGAAGAAACTATTAAACCCACTTTTCAGTCTAAATTTTTTATTCTGGTGGGATGTTTGAAGCAAATCAAAGAAATATTCTGGCTGAGTTTATGATTTTAGTTATTACAGAATGAGGGAGGTTATGAAACAATCATGCATTTGTGCATGCATTTACTGTATGCTTGCTTGGGTTTTTTTGTTTATAGGTGAGAACAACTGCTCCTGAAAAATACAGAGTTAAACCCAGTAACAGCAGCTGTGAACCTGGCACATCATTAGATATAATAGTCTCTCTTCATGGAGGTAAGTAAGTAAAATCTTACAATAGAGTTTTTTTAAAGTCTGGACAAGTTTTATTAACAGTCTGATTGCTTTAGATACTAACCTTTGTATGTGCTTGCTGGGGTATGAGACTGACTGACACCCGTGTCTACTTGACTGTTACGTGAGAGTGTTACTATTTGTAAAAAAACATGGATGTTAGACAGCATTTGAATAACTGCCTGCACTGATTTACTACTCCAGTTAGACATAAGCAGTTGTTGTCTGCGGCCCATGCTGTTTATTGTCTTAAAAAAAAAAGTTGTAATGGCAGCTGTCACTCATGCTCTATTACAGTGGGAGTTTTATCTGTGGTAAATCAGTTTCCTAAATTGGTGCAAGGACAGGTGAATTTGCTGGAGAATGTATTATTTACAAAATGTTGGGTTGTCCTTGAATCATTCAGATGAAACTAGTTCTGTTAAAATGAAACTGTAGAATTTTCGGAAAACTATAATCAAAATTGTTGACCTTAAGAGAATGATTTCATTATTTTTATTCCTAATAAGTCAGTGTCTGACATCCTGCAATAAATAAGGTCTCATTTTAAAACTTTTTTGTTCAAAAATACTTCTATACACTTTGTCTTATTGTAATTTTATCTAAGCACACTTTTGCTTTTTTTTTTCCCTTGAGGGCAGGTTTTGCAGCTTCTCTGCAGGATCGTTTCCTTATAATGGCAGCAGAAATGGACCAGTCTTCTGGAGCAGGTGTACCAGAACTGATTCAGTTTTGGAAAGAAGTCCCTAGGACCAAAGTGATGGAACATAGGTGAGCATATGGTTTTCTGTTGACCAGGTTTTTTTTTAGCAATTATTATTTAGCTGATTTATAGCACTTGCATATCATAATTAGTGCAGGATTAGCCAAACCTAGTCATGTGCTTACCAAAGTATATTACTGAGGCTTCTGCTATGTTTTAACTGATTAGAGGTGGTTTTAATGCATAAAATGTCATGGTGTTCTGCACATGCTCTTCTTTTTATTGTTATTGTTCTTGTGCTGATTAAGAGTTAAGTGTAAAAAAATGGACGGATGTGACAATATTCATGGACAGTAGATTTTTTTTTTCAATAAGAATGTGCCACTTGAGTTTCTAAAAAGAAGCAAGTGAGGAAAGAAGACATCAAATGCAAAACTGTTTTCTAGACAAGATTAAAAAATATTACCTTTCTGCTAGGGAAAATCATAATTTTGTGTGAAATTTTATGAAACGTATCACAAGTTCATGTGTGTGTTTTCCATATTTAATGGAGAAAAAATACCACTAGGAGAATACGTCTCTCGATGCATTCTTTTAAATACACCTCTCATCTGTTCGTATCTAGTTGTATCACTGTACATTTCTAGAAAAAGTTAATTGTAGCTCTTGTTCATCTAGAAGTCTTAGACCCATGATATTGAGATGCTGTTTCATTTAAGAAAAAAAAAAAGAGTAATATAACTGTATTTTTACTTTAGATTCTTCCTGGGTTTTTGGTTTGGGTTTGGGGTTTCTGTTTTGAGCTGTGTTTACCCACCTGTGGCCAAAATTAACATGGAAAAAGTATTTTTGAGACTTGATACCTAAGTCTTCCTCTATATTTGCTTCAAATCATAGAATTATAGAATGGCCTGGGTTGAAAAGGACCTTCAAGATCATCTAGTTTCAACCCCCCTGCTGTGGGCAGGGTTGCCATCCACTAGAGCAGCCTGCCCAGGGCCCCAGTGGTTATCCCTTACTTCCCTATTAAACAAAATCTACATTATATGATTGACCTTAAGCTTCCTTGCATAAATGTTGCAATTTTTTTTAAGACAGACAGTGAAGCGATGGGGAGAGATTATCTGATTACATTGAATTTATCACCTGCAAAGTGTGAAAGTGTATGTACATTACTGATGAATACAAAAGTGACCTTTACTTTTTATCAAACCTCGATTAATAGTAGTGGAGAAAATAATTATTGTCTCTTTAATATTATATGTGCAAGTACTTTATCTGAGGAATCTACTTAGATTTTATTATGCACATTTGTCTCTTTTTTTTTGTTTTGTCTTGCTGGGGAAGTTTTAGCATTTCTCATTCCTTAAAAGAGAAAAATGTCGCAGCCTCAATTTAACCATTTCTGTAGCAAATAAATTTCCCACACTAATTGACTTGCATGTTATCAGTTTCTGCTGTATTTTATAAATTATGTAGGATTCCACTACCTTCAACTGTGGCTGGAAATTCTGTTCCTGTATTTTTAACTGAGGAAGATGCAGAGTACATGAAAAATGTTGTTAAGGTTTAAAATTGAATGAAAACCTTTAGATTTTGTTTGCTGTTCAATAAATTGTTGCATCTCTAGTAGCAAGTATTTGACTGAGTAATCCCGTGCATCCTGTGTTATGAATATAAAGTGATGAACATATATTTTAACTGAACATGCAGATAATTTTGATTTTGCTTTCTATATCAAAAGTTGTCAAAACATTAATTGGTGGACTGAGGAACCCCTTTCAGACTATCATTGCAATAGTAATTCAGAAAATTAATCAACCAGAACAGATGATAAAGCACGTCTAATATCTGTTAGATGGACTGTGTAGTATTAATTGTACAATGTTACATTAAATTTATTATTTTTGCTGTGTGTTTCTTTTTTTTCCCCTTTCACAGGCTCAGGTGTCATGTTGTAGAAAGTAGTAAGCCTTCTTCTCTGACGTTAAAAGAGAACACATTTAATGTTCCAGCAAAAACCAATGAAGATTTACATATACAGGTAATAGCGTATTCCTTTGTGCTGAATATTGAACAAAATTATAAAATATAGGGTTAAAAAGATTGTGTATTAAACCTCTGTGGTACTTTGTAAATTCTTCTATTTGAAAAGCTCAGCAATTGGAAGTAACTAAATCAGTGACAGTGATTTAATTATTTTGTTGAATAGTAATGGTTTAATAAAATACTACTTCTAATGCCATTTGCTCCTTCCTCTTGTGTATATTACAGATCTGGAGGTATCAGTGAATCTCAGCAGTATCTTGCTTCCTAGTGTAAAAATGTCATGTGCTTGATACAGGCAATATGGGTCTATCCATAACTCTTAAGATTTGAAGCTCCTTTAGTGGAACACATTCCTAAAGTATGTAGTGATAGAAAAGGGATCACTAAGAGATCATGAAGAGCAGTCTTTTTGTTGTTGTTTTTTTGCTGGACTTATACTTATTGGCTAAATAGCTCTAAATCATTGAGTATTTTTGTGTGCGGAAATTCTGCTTTAACTGAACTGTTTCTATTTTCAGCTAACTAATTTACTGCAAATCAATAAAAGACTTCAAGAGCAGATTGATCGCTGCCTCTGGTTCCAGCAGTTGTCAGTTGTTTTATCCTTACTATCAGTTACTGTCGTTGCCTTCTGCTTCTACCTGTCATATACCCAGAGAAGCTAAAAAGAACTCCTCTGCACTGGTTGTGCTGCCTATTGTGGCTGGCTGAAGTGGAAGAGATTGCAGTGATGCACTTGGATTCTGGAACTGCCAAAATGAGGTTTGTTAGCCCACAACAATGAACAAAGATACAATTTGCTGAAGAAAAAAAAAAAAAAGAAGAAATGAACAACCAGGAAAGGAAATTACTGAAAGTTGACAGTTAGAACAGGGCATAAGGAAGATGTTGAAGCTAAGACCTATTTTCACTGTACAACTCAATAAACACTACTGAACTGGAAGGAAGAAACCAAATATAATTTAAAACAGTTTATTTTTTTCTTTATTCAATTTATTTAAATACAAAATTTCATCTATTTTCATCATATTCATTCTTGCATTCTGAATTACTCTTGTAGAAGGTGCAAGCAGTCAACTTAGTTTATTCTAAAGGTTAACCTGTTCATTCAGGAAAATTTACAGAAATTACATAGTACAGGCGGATTTTTTTATATAATCTATGTACATGCACATATAAAGGAAGATATCTGTTGTTAGTCATTGTTTTGGTAATTCAGGCTCATTGGTTAAATTCCTTATTTTTGTGCTTTTTCTGTATGCAAAGTTATTGTAAATATTTCCTACCAAATAACATACACACAGCCACATTGACTGGGAATATAACCCTTGTTGGATTCCAAAGATACAAATGAAATAATCGTAAGACACTATTCCTATTCCTATTATTTTCTTTTATTTTCTTTTTTTTTTTTTTTTTTGAAAGCAACCCTTAGTCAAATTGAGGAAGGAGTGTGAGAGTTGACTTTTGATAACGTATTATTGGTTCATAAAAAGGCTAATAAATAGTCAATGTAAGAACTTATTCTGAGATGTGCAATATGCTTAAATTACAGATGAATTTATGAAAAAAGCAAGTCAAGTCAGGAAGATTAAGTTATTGTTGAAGGCAACATAAGAGTGTTGTATTTGCCATTTCTCAGAAGCTGTTATGGAAATGGTGTATGAAGCTAGTGAGAACTTATGCTAATACCTTTGTACTCATTGCTGTAAATATGTATATTAAAACAGTAAACACTTGAAAGGAGACTGATGGTATCTTTCATACATTTAAAATTTTCACTCTTGTTGAAGTCTAAAAATTTAAAAATCTCTTTACTAGAATTAATTTTTGCTACAAATTTGCTTTGTAACAGATCATTTAGTTTTGTCTGCTTACTTCAATAGATGAGAAGAGATTATTGAGGAAAAATAAAGGTCATACTCTGCTTCTGTCTTTTTCCTTACAGTAACTTTTGAGCGTGTTGTAGCTGTAGTATCATTTCTAGGAAATAGAAAAGGGCAGTTTATAAAATGCATTCATAATCTGATTAATAAAGCAGCAATATGATTATTAAAAAAATTACCATGTAAAAGGCAAGTCTACAGAACTGTTTGGTGCACAGTCTTCTGCCCTTTCTTAATTTATAGTGTTTTACCCCATCTACATTTTCTTAATTTTTCACTAATCTCATTTCTGTTCAGTTTACTTCTCAGTATTTTGTTTTCTTAATGAGTTGGCAACTTAAATTGTTCACTGCTTACTATGAAGCTGTTACTTAGGTTATTTTCATGTACATGCAACTCAAATGCTTTGCTTCCAACAAAATGGGTTGTTGTCTTTTTGAGAAAGGCAACGAAGTAATTTGTAACCTTAAGATAATAATAACCGTGCCATTAAAATGCCATTTCCTTAATCTGAGTGATTGAATAGCACTTTACTGTAAAATTGCAAGAAATATATTCTTAGAGTCTTTGCCAATATGAATATTTTAATGCTTTGGTGCTTTCATATATTTTCAGTATTTTATTACTATGTTGGTATTTTCTTTGTATTATGAATCAGATGAACATCTTTTCTATTTTAATATGTTTTAGAAAAATACAGTTACAAAATAAATGCAAGGAAATATGTAGTCTTGAATGTTTAGTCTTTTAAAAATTGCTGTAAAATTCTCCTGAGGTTTTGATTCTCTTACTAGTCTGTAGATACTTAATACAAGAGAGGGGTCAATATGGTAATGACCCATAGTTTGTCGTATAATAGAAGTTGTGATGATACTTGTCAGACAAATGTAAAGTAGATGATCATAAATTCTTAGGCAGAGTGCCTAACATAATAAGATAGCACATGATAAACACTACCATGACACCAATAACACAAATCCACACAATACAAATATATATATATATGTATGTATGTATGTATCTTGGTAAAACCAACTGGTATTTAAACATCACACAGTAAATGGAAAAATACATAACCAAGACAAAGTATAACAGTATTTTTTTCTTAAATAGAAATTGACAGTATTTACTTTGTATTTCCCTTCTGTGAGACCTTCATTGTTTCTGTTGTCACAAAACATGGTGACCAATCAGTATTTTCCCAGTCTACAGTTGTTAGTTTCAGATTTTGTTTGCCTACCCTTGGAAACACAGATTTCAGGCAGTCCACTTCAGAAGGTTTTGTGTCTAACACACACCAAAGTTACAGAGTGCACAGAAGCAACGTGATTTCACGTTGTACCCAAAATAAAATAGACAAAAGATAGGTTTCAAATATTATTTTTTTTTCACAGTACATGAAACTCAGTTTATTAAACTGGGGCATTTTAGGACTTAGACAATTCACAAAATAGGATTTGATTACATGAACTAAGAAGATAAAAGATTTATATTTCCCTCATTGTAGATTAGCAGTTAATCTTGGCTTTTACAGACAGTTAAGAGACAGCAATTGCTGTAATACTAAAAATTATCAATTTGTACTCCAAAAGAGCATGTACTCTTTTCCTAGCAAGCAATTTTTATGCCCTATTCTGAGGCTCAGTTTTTCACTTTACTAAATAGATTAGATTTAAGACTTCATAGATAGTGCTTTGTTCATCATCTCTTCTCTGCTTCGAGAGTCTTCCTGTGGGGTAGCTCTGAACCGTAGGAACTGGTGGTGCTCCAGTGACACCATTCACTTTGGTGCGGATGTTGTTCCATCTGAAATTATTTACACTGGTTTAACATTGCAGTGTATTTGAATGCTCAAAGAGGCATCAAAAGAAAATAAAAAGTTTATTTTACATGGTAAGTATATATATTTTTAATGGTGAAACCAGGAATTTTTGCATAAGGATACAATATTGAGGGTTTTTTTAAATAGATGCAAAGACTATCCTAAGGAGAAAGCACATTGGAGTAGGCTAATTTGGAAAACAAAATCTTTATTGTAATATTTTAATGTATCAAATCATTCTCCTCCTTCTTTAGAAAAACAAACAAACAAACAAACCACAGACAGGTATAGTATATTTTAGGCATTTTGTTAAAAAAAAAAAAAAGAAAAAAAAAAAGGCAGGAGTGGCAACAGGGCCTGGAACAGAGTTTTTAAATTGCCTTTCTCTTTCATCGGTGATTCCCTGCAGTAACTGATTTGTCTCTTGACATCTGCATTCTAGTTCTCAAACATTTGTCCCTGCTTCCAGATGTTAGTTTATATGACAACTTTTAACTGTATGGGGTTGTGGAGAGAGCATTTAAAGTCACTCTGCAGTCTTGGAGATCCTCGTACTTTCTGTGTAGTTGGACTGGCAGTGTGAGGGTATAAATGCTGTTCTGTTAATAAAGGACAGTGTTCTTTCTTTTCTATGGCTTCATTGTGAAAGTGGACATTCAGTCAGAATAATAGAGCAAATATGAAAATTGACCAAACAATATTGTTATGCAAAACTTATCACAGGTGGCCGCAACAATTCACTGGTTTAGGTCTTGTAGTAGTTCTGTAGGGTATTGTGTCCAAGACATGAAGATGTCTGTATTTACGGTATATGTATTGGTTTAGCAATAGCCAGTCAGCCAGCCAGGCCGAGCAGGTTGAACGCTCTTTTCTGAGGTTAAAGGAGACATCTTAAGTCAGTTTCTGAAGTGCATGGCTTATTGTTCCCTGTTTGCTAGAAAATGGCTCAGTGAGGAATTACTGAGTTGGTATTGTGGCAGTTGCTACATTTCTGTTATATATGTGTTAGCAGAGGTAGGTGATTACTGATTCAAATTAACAATGCTTTTCACTATGCCTGCTTCTTGGGAACACCAGTGTCAGCAGCTCCTGGCTCTGTGGTTCCTGCAGCTGGTGAGGAGCGTAACCCCCTGTTCTCAGTCTTCTCAGTCACTTCAGTCTCAGTTTTCAATTCAGACCTCTCTATTCTTGCTTTTGACACTTTCATAGTGAATGCCTACAGTAGTACATATAAGACCCAACTTGAAAAATAAAGTGCAGAAAATCCACCTCTCCATGAGCGTGGCAGCGGTGAGAGGTTTTCCTTCTGTGTAGAGCAGGTAAGTGAGGTTCCAGCTGCCAGTTTTGGCTGAGACTGATTTAGGTACTTTCCTACTAGATCTGTGCAATTGCTATTTTGCTACTTCTGAGTAGAAGTAACGAAATCCCTGGGCTATATGAACAGAGAGTAAGCAGCTAACAGGTTTTTCCCAGTAAGTATCTCAGCTTTAGTTTACTTCATTTGCAAGACTGGTGCATCAGCCTACCTACTTGGCATGCTCTAAGTCACTTCTATTTTCCTAAACACTGGAAGAAGCACTGGGCTAACAGCTGAAGAGTGCTCAATTATTGCTGTATGTTTGAAGCTGATAGCACTTGTTTTTTAGATTGCAGTAGGCAATGCTTTCTAATGGTATTTCTGAAGATAATAATGAAGTCCAAACACACATCTCTTTTAGGGGAAAAACAAAACACCCTGTTTATCAGTTGCCAGTCTCATTGCAGTCTTCCCTATATTCCAAAGTATAGCAGTAGCCCACACAAAGGACTGCTACATTCTTCCTTATGCCAGTTCAGGGTCTCTTGATCTGTTATTAGTACTTCCTCTGTTCTATTTTAATTCTCTTCATAACAGTTGTGTTGTATTAGCACTGTGTTGGAGTTGGTTGAAATGTAGGAAAACTTGAATATGGAAAAAAGTCTGTAACTTCTGTTTATTCGTCTTTTGTTTTCCTTGATCAGCAGTAGGGTGTATTCATTATTTCACTGTCACTTGGTGGGATTTCACAAAATATTTTTGGAGGTTTGGCTTCCTGTTAAAAATACCTTGTTAGAAGGATGGTAAATTATGTGGTTCGTTCATCTTGATTAGCCCATGAGATATGCCAACACTTGATGGTGATTCAGCTGGCAAGAAGCAGAGTTTTCCTTGAAATATTCAAGGATTTTTTTCATTTTTCAAAAACATTAAGTCACCGTGCCTCTTTTTTCTTTAGTCTTGATCAGACCTTGTTCCTGAAATAAATAAATCTACACAAACTTACTTGACCAAGGAGCAAAAGACTTTGCCTGTTGGAACTTACCAGAAGATACAAGTAGCTGAACGTGTACTTTCTGTTACATACCCAACTATAGATAACAGGTTACATCTACTCATGTCATTGCATTACATACAGATATACTGTGAAGTAGCTACACAGTAAACCAGTGCATTGCTGCTTGTTTGGAACGTAGGTGACAACGATTCATCCCACATATCAGTTTTATCCAGAACTTCAGGAGGGTGGGGTGGAGCAATGCTACTTTATGATGTGCTCTTCCCACAGCAGGCTAAGTGGTCTCTCTAGAGCAAGTGTTCCCCTAATTTTGGGCCCAGGAGAGGGAACAAAAGCAATCTTGATAGGTTTCGGTTCAGAGACAATGGGGTTTCCTTAGATTTGCAGAGAAATGCTTTGGACATGAGAACTTAAATCGAAGTCTCCAGTATCAGTCCCACCATGACCACCATTCAATTTTGTGTTTATGATGAAATCTGAATTAAGATATCCTTTGGATAATGATGATGTAGTCTAACAAATCCTGTGCGGTGTTTAATTATTCAAAATCACAATTTTCTTGTATTTCCTCAGGCCTGTTAAAATCGTTGCCAGTTTCATTTTCGACAGCTTGGAGCTATATCTGAACACCTGCTCTTCAAGCCCCAGGGAAAATGTCAGAAATGAAAAATATAATTTAAATAAATATAGATGACAACAGCAGTGTGAAAAAGAAGCATAAACAGATTTTGTTAAGCTTTTATCTTCTAGAATGCTACAACTGATAAATTGCTGAAAGGAAAAGCAAAGCTGGGCAAACACCACAGATGCTTCATTAATCTGGTACAACTAACACTCACAGATTGATGTTTAACCTGCTGGCATCTGAATTACTATAATCCCCATGCCCTGAAGTGCATTTTCATGTGCACAAGTAGCATTTACCATATTTTCCTTTTTCTTATAATTTTTTTTTTTTAAATTTAAACTTGCAGCTGATGGTGATGACTCAAAAACATTTTGTAGTACTTTCAAAGGAAAGTGGTATTTTCTTCTTGAGTTCAAGGTTTGATGGGCTTTGTTCTGCAAAAAGGACATATAAACATGGGTTCTCAGTCCAGTCTCGAGTTTGGTGGGAAACCTCGGAAAAGCAATCCTCGTTCATGCTAGTCTGCTGCAATTTTTAAATATGATCCTGAACAAATGTGCATTGGTGCGTATGTGCAATCCCAGGTATTGCTGTTCTAGTGGACACTGTAATTGACATGATGCAAGGACGGGCAGATGTACATGTGAATGCCCTTGCAGGTAAATTTGGCAGCTCTCAAAGCAAGATACCTGTTTAGGGGTTTTCAACCACGTTCATGAATGCAGGGATCTTTCTTGCCAACCTGTCTGGGCCAACGAGCAGGACAGCTGGCTTATGCTGCTCTGAGAACACAGTCTGGCTTAACCAGAGGGATGGCTGCTCTCCTATCGTCTCCCAAACAATTTTCAGTCTGGAAGCGCGATGGTGCTTCAAATACAGCTCTGACATGCCAGTAGCAATGACCTTCATACATTTATAACACTGGACAATTTTTGGGCTGAATAGTGAATTGATCCTCAAGAGAAGTAAAAGAAGAAATAAGGGAACATTTAGTGATCAAATTGACAGTTTTGTCAGTATTTCCCTGACATCAGCAAAGAGGCTGACTAGATACACAACCTATTTGTAGAGGCTGGTTGCAATTTATTAATCAGTTAAGGAAATATCACTGATACAAAAATTGTAAGTACTGCAAATTGAATTGCCTTCTACCTATCTCAGCTAAAAAAGAAAATAGTAGTAACTAGTAGTAACTACCAGAGCTAGTTGTGCCTATACTGATGCTATTCATGTCCAGCTACTGATATGAGTGGGAGTTGGCAATTTTAAAATAAATGAAAACAAAGTACAAAAAAGCCTCACTTGTTGAAGAGAGATATATGATTGAAACTGATGCTATTCTTAATAAAGAAAAAGCACTCTCAACTATCTTATTTGAACTGATAGGCAAAACTGTAAGCAAATGATATTTCAAGCTTTTATTCTATATTCAAATATTAAATTAAATATTTTTTTAGTTAATTTTTGTTGAGTAAAATTTTTAAATGGGTATATTTCTCCTCCAGGAAATGTGCAGAGTTCTGCTACATGAAAATGAGTTGCAAACTCTCTAGAGACATACCTCTTTGGGGTAGGGATCTTTTTCGAGGTTAAGGATATATTGTGCTGTTACTTATGATAGGGTTTCCTTCCAGAACATATCTGAAATCTCATAGCACACTCTGCCAGAAGCTGTGGGAGGAACTGATAAACGATTCCCAATATAGTTTCCTACATAGTGCTGGAGGATAATGGAGTCAAAATATTATTGAGTTAGAGAAAATATTTGATTGGTATAAGCCAGTATGTTGCTAGGATCTAGACCTGAAGGGCAAACTTCAGGAATTTTGGAGGGATGGAAAACAATTTTTAGGTTATTGAATGTAAAGGACTTAAATTGTCTAGCAGCTGAAGCAAAAAATAATGAGCACCTCTATCGCATGGCTCTCACTCAGGGAGATTGGTGGTGCTGAAGTGAAGGGCTGGCACAATGCCGCAGGCTGCCAAGAAGGATGGGAGCGAATGTCACCGGGTTCATCTTTGGTGACCACGTCTGTAGCTTGGGAGGCAGAAGGCAAAGGGGAGCAAAGACCCCAGCAGAAACCAGCCAGGGGTTTGCCTGCAATCTTTTTTCTAATAGCTCTGCGTCAGGCTTATGTAAATAGTACTGTAATTGCTAGTTGTGATAATTGTCAAACACTGAGGGTGATCAAACATACCAGCTTAAAAATACAAGGCTGACATTACAAAGAAGTGATTTACCCAGCCCCAGTAAGCTGGTACCTGTTGGGAGAAGGGAGTGGTTCCAGACCATTATATTGCCCCAACACTGCTGCAGTAATGAAAAGCAGCAATTTTCCCACATCCATGCTGAAACAAATCTGAACAGTCCTATCAGGTCTGCTCTGCAACCTGATTATGTAGGAAAAGCAAACAACTAAAAAGCTTAAGTCTTAATAAATAAAACAAAAAAAGACAGGATTGAGTTCTATCGATACTGTATCTAGAAACATAATATGTAAATATTGCGTACAATAGTCATTTTACTACCACAAAAGAGAAAATATTTTTGCAGGTGGTGAAGTTTTCAAACAATGAAGTAGAACCTGCCGATTTTAGTGCTCCTCAGCAGCCCTTCCCACAAGCCTGGTAAACAACTGGGCCTACATTTGCACGTACACTAGTAAGATGATAATGATGTTGAGTGATCTGTCAGCACAGATCAGAGATTTGTTGTCTCTGGATAAGCACTATTCATAATTTATAATAACCATGATGCTACTGAGTGCAGACCTGCTTATTCTTCAGTGTGAGAATGAAAACTGATATGATGGAAGAACTGTTGGGTCTCCCATTGCTCAGTGCTCTGACCATAGGCTCCCATGTGTCTGAAGAACAGGGAAAATCTGTCAAAGCCATGACAGCCAGTAATATTATTTAAGTTGATCAATCTAAATTAGACAGATGGGATTTGCACAGATGGGATACCCAGTGTCACTGGAAAAAAAAGACTCAGGTGCTTTACTGAAAATGTTTTAAACCCAAAACTGAGTAGTACTCTTGCAACATCCACCAGGAGACTCTTTGTGCCAAGTGAGTTTCTCGGACGTTTTAAATACTGCTCTCTGCTGTATCAACAAAGTCCATCTGAAGGCATTAATTTCTGAGAGATTTGTAAAAATGACAAACTGCTGAAGATAGTGCTCCTCTGCAAAGCTTGTTGACTGTCAAAGAAAAAAGCCCTTGGACAGTCTAGAAACTGAGAGAACCAGTGCTCAAGTTTCTGATGGAGAGTTGTTATGGTTTTCTGTGGGGGGGTTTTGTCTGGTAGCAGGGAGGGGCATAATGGCTCCTTAAGCAACTGCTAAGAGTTCCCCTGGCTTCCAGTCTGCTGCTGGCGGCAAGGGAGGGGTTACAGTGGTGGCACCTCTTTTAAATGACT
>NW_010100475.1:11347-15178 GCF_000699245.1 Pterocles gutturalis | reverse complement strand
TAAATCTAAACCAAACCGAAACCAACCAACTAAATAAGCAAATAAATAGGTGCTAGTGTTTAGTTTGAAACTGGCAGGTTCTATATAACTGCAGTCCAAATGTAGACATAACCTGCTGGCTTAACTACATTTGCTACAATGCACATTTATTTTTGTGAAACAGCTTTGAAACTTCCTGTTTATGCAAACTCTGTGATCCTACAGTGATATTATCAATTGAAGTGCTTTGGAAGAAGACATGTCAGATTATGCATGAAATTTTCAAATTAAATTGATGTACTTATTAAATATACTAATCCAATCATCCACTTAATTAATATTGCTTCATCCTTGTTTACCAGCACTTACGTTCTACATCTCACTGTTAAGGGTCTGTCGAATATCACAAATTCCTGAATGAAACAACACTCTTCCTTTATTGGCCAAGTTCATTCTTTAAATTTTCTCTTAGATAAGAAGATGTTATGGCAGATTTTGGCAATTTGAAAACTCTTCTTACCTTTGCAATATTTACTGAAATTTAATTTGGGTAAAAGTTCACCTCTTAATCTTATCTGAATTTTTATGTAAATAGATATGGAAACAAGGTTTCACGTTTTTTAGTTGGGTCAATAACTTTGCCTTGTGACATGCATCTGACTAAAATCTAACCAACAGAGTAATGTTTGTAAAACACTTTAACAAACTGCAGCTATTGTAGTTACCATAGAAACAGGATTAAAAAAAGAGAAATAACATAGAAATGTAGTATTTTCTGTAATGGGAATTAGTAGTACTAAATACAGGACATTACATTTAAATGTTTTCCTGTTTTGTGCCAGACAGTAATAACAAAGATCATGGCTTATTTTGTAGTATCGTCCATGTATCAATCTTCGTCTTTATATTTCTATCATCTTCATCTATTAAAGATCATGGCTTATTTTGTAGTATCGTCTATGTATCAATCTTCATCTTTATATTTCTATCATCTTCATCTAGCTGTAATTTAATTACATTTCCTTCAGTACAAAGCTTACTTTTCATTTTGCAAACTAAAAATATATATTTGAGTTCTAAATAAAATATCTACTGATACATCAGTCAATGAGGAGGCACAATTTTCCCTGAAATCAAAGGACTCTGTTGCAGCTCTAGGTAAGATTGTTGTGTGAAGCAAAGATTTTTGACCTATGGAAAAAACCCATTAATTTTATTTTCTTTTCCTTTCAAACAGAAGCAAAGATTTTTGACCTATGGAAAAAAAACATTAATTTTATTTTCTTTTCCTTTCAAATGTGGAGATACTTCTTCTTGAAAATGTGAAAACATTTGGATTATGTCTTTACATAATTTCTTTCCATACTTGTTTTAAATGTAAAGATTTAAACAGTCTGATGGTTTCTAGGGAAAACAAACAAACAAATGTACTTTCCTCTTTCCATACTTGTTTTAAATGTAAAGATGTAAACAGTCTGATGGTTTCTAGGGAAAGCAAACAAACAAACAAACAAATGTACTTTCATGATTGTGTAAAATAAAACTCTTGTTACAAGTCATTGGTAAATGCTTTGTGGGACTTTTTTCTTTTTTTTTTGCTTTTAATGAGAGAATGTTGTGTTTCAAGTACACAAAACACATTAGGAAACCCTCAGTCCTCACAGTATATTAAAACTGGAGATCTGATGTTGGAAATTCATAAGCAAATGTCTAACTTTATTCCTATGATTAATTTCCCTAAATTAGATGAGTATGTTCATTAACTGACTCAGATATGTATGCAACCTTTTCTGAGCACCATAAGAACTTTCTCATTTAAACATGAATTGTATCAGTGCTAACAATTTGGAATGATTTAGATTTTTGGACTATTAGAAAATGTACTGTGGAATTTTACTCTATCTTCAATTAACACTTTTAACAGGTGGTGTGTTTAGAAAATACATTCTTTAAACACACAAATCTTACTGATCTCACATCTGATACAAGAGCACAGTCTTACCATAAGCAGAGGGCAACAGCATGAGGAATCCAAACTACATTTTTCACAAGGCAGTGAGGCAATGCTGATGGTCAATGAATGAAGTTAAAATGACTTTGTAACCTGGTTTGGATCTCTTGTTCCTCAAGTAAAATTTTTTTGTTTTGAATTAAATGAATACTAGTCTTGAAATGTTCCAGTGAAAAAGTGCTTTTAAACGGAAACTTTCAGATAACCCTACTGTTCTACTGTTTGCTTTTTTAAATGATCTTTCAATATTTTAATTTGTAATGTGAAATTATGTCTTCACAGATGTGGATTTTTCAACATACTGAGTGTTTTATGTAAGAAACTGAGAGTTTTATGTAAAAGAGGGAGTCTAGAAAAGTTGCCCAAAGAATAAGCAGGTCTTTTGTATTGCAGAGTGTTTGGCTATAACATATGTAAACTTAAGATGTGAATAGGAGTAAATTGAGTGTTGTTCTCTGTCTTATAGCAGAAAAAGGGAAACCTTTATCATCCATCGCAAGCTGAGATTTGCTTGGAACTTGACTTGAACACCTACAAAATACAAAGAAAAATGTTGTTTATGGAATGCATAATTTTTTGGTGTCAGCTGAATGCATGGTGGTTACAGATTTCCCTCCATCAGATATTTTTAAAAAATGTGATTGCTCTTCAGAAGAAATTTCTAGCCTTTTTAACTGGAGCACATGATGGTGGCAGATGCCATGAAGCTTTTAATGACCATGAGATGTACCTTACAGGCAGAAGTAACGTAGTTAAATTTATTCAGCTGCCTTATTTTTGTGATTAGTCTTGGACATTTTCATTTTGCAAATATCTGTGGTACCAATTGGTTTCACATTTGTTGTAACTGCTGATTTGCTGTGTTGTTACTATCATTTTTCATAGATAAGTAATGCACATTTTTGGAGAGTGCAGTTAATATTTTAGAAATTCACAATGCACTCTAACGGAAAGTACAGATTTCATAAGATCCCTCAGCTTGAAAATTTATCAATCCTTCCCTCTTTACAAAAGACAGCTGCCAGCTGTCCCATTTCTGTTATTCTCTTGGCTCCATGAAAGATAAACAAAATGTTTTATTTCATGGTTTCTGTGTTTAAAAAAGGCAAATACTTTCTTTTATAAGTCTTACATTTTTTTAATCCCTTTTAAGTTTCAAATTCTTTTTGTATTCATCAATATTGGTGTTTCTTTTCCCCAGTATGCTTTGCTGGCTTACTACATTGTTACGTAGTACATTGTTTTTGTTCCACAGTACATTTGAAGTTTAATTCTTCTCTTTTTTCACACAAGCACCTATGTCCATTTTTTGTTCTTTCAGGCTGTTATAGATGAATTCGCTGGACAAATAAAGAGAGATTTATTTGATATTTCGGTGCATAAATTTCTTGAGTACATCGATGTCTTAATCTTCATAAGGACTGGAACAGCTTTGCCAGTCTGTTTATAGCTAAACCCTGATCTTGGTGGTTTTAAGGCTATCACCATCACGACTCATACATGTACACATACACACATGCATACACACGTAGATTCTAGATTCCTACATAAAATTATAAACTCCAGCAACTTCAGTGCTGTACAAAACCTATTTTTACAGGAACAAAAGGACTGCTCCATTTTAATGACTATTTAATTCTAGTCTCCATGGAAATATTTTAAAGGGAAAAAATTCTGTAACTGCCACTGGCTACTTAAAGGTAATGGAAGATGTCATGTGTGAAATTATAAAATGGACAGAAACAGTCACAAAACTGACAGAATTACTGGAATGAGTTATTTGAAATAACATGCAAATGATATCTTAGGGTGAAAAAAGTAAGATAAAAATGCAAATTTTC
>NW_010100475.1:0-11326 GCF_000699245.1 Pterocles gutturalis | reverse complement strand
CCTACAAACATTTTGCAGCATAAAACCTGTTAAGCAAAACCAAGGTCATCATTTGTGTTACATAAATTTTAACAACAAAATTTCACCATTTAAAAAATCTGAAGGATTGCTTTGAAAACATGTTTGTTAGCATTTTAAGGTAAATGCACATCTGTGTGTTTTTGGTTTTTTTTTTTTTTTTAAGAGATGCTTTATATTTAATTGTAGTTTTCTCTAAGGAGGGAATCTGAAAAGTTTGCAAGACTTAGCATTAAAATTTAGAAGAATAAATTTGTGAACCTGGTTATATTCCCTGTGTCTAGGGAAACTGTTTTATCGGCCTTATCATTAGGACCTTTTGGAGCACATGGCCCATGTTGCGCTGCCTCATGAAGTGCTGCACCTTCCAGGAGTCCCTGCTCCACCCCTACACCTTGATGATTAAGTATCTTTGAAAAGGTAAAAGTTGTACTGCCGGACTGTGAGCTGTGCTTACCTGAATTTCAGTTATAATATAAACAAAGGTTTAAACATTTGAGATGTGACTGTTAAAAATCAGAATAACCCAAAAGAATAAAAAGATCTACAAACCAATCACAACCAGTCTAGCTGTTTTCATTTGTTTCAAAGTGCCTGTGTAGCAGCGATGAAACTGCATTGCTGCGAGTCACATCTGGCCAGCTGAGGCCAAACTCCACTGGTAAGAAGAACAGCATAAGATAAAACATGAAAGAGATGCAAGGTGAGATTCACTCTGCTGCGTGCATAGTGAGCAGGACTTTAGGGGTGTCGAGCTCTCACAGTACCATCTCCAAAGAAGGTGCTAGAGTGTACATCTGGTAACTTGATTCATACGGGTTTTGTATGTTTTGTGACTAACGTTAGCATTAACTTATTTAACAACTTTTAGTTTGTCTTTTATTCACCCAGAAACTTTTTAATATATATGCCAAAGATCTTACTCTTCAGTAATTATTTGGAAAAGCATAACTATTTGGTGTACTAGCATTAATCAGAAGCTGTCAGTTTATGTCAAAAAGACCCTTTGGTGGCTCTATCGTAGGATCCCCATGATCACAGTTTTTCAGCAGAGCCTATATTTATAATTTCAAATGAGTTTTAATATTTAAATTCCTACAGTGTTAGCTGGATTTTTTAGTTCTTTCACTTAGACATTTTGTTGTTGAACAAAAGTTATTGTGAAGCATTTTAAACTACAAATTTGTTTTGCTCATTTTGATAGGATTGGTTTAACTTTTGGCAGCTGTCCAAAGAGTTTTGAGTTCCTTAAGTATTAAAAGCGCAATGCATAAGATTAATATAACTGGTAGATACAGTGATTTGTAGAGATGAGAACACCAAACTCAATCTCTTGAAAAAGTCTAACATTGACATCTTGATGAAGTAATAACATGGTCTTTAGACTAAGCCTTTATTTTTAAAACCAGCCGTCTTTACAACAGTGCCTAGCAAATGGATTTCACTGTGAAGTTATGCTGCTGAGAAAACTTTGTTTCAGTTGCTTGACATTGTAATAGATAGTAGGTCTTTAGTCAAAGTGTCAAGGGAAGGGCGATCCTGTGAACCTCCAACTTATTTTTTCTCTTTCTCTCTTTCACACACAGCCCATCTTTAGTAATGTTTTCCACTTTCTGCTATTTTTAATAGTCATCTTGTTAGAATAGAGAAAATTAATTATTCTTTCTAAATTCGAAAACTGCCTTAGTAATTAGGAACATGGAGAAAGAGTAATATATGTTTCAAATCAATCAATTCCAGTGGTGTTTATAATAAAGATAGTTATAAGAAAACAAAAAAAATATTTGTCCATTGTGCATATATATTCACCAAAAATCTTATCCAATCAAGGAATAGTAGAAGATAGGGGATCTGTTTTGCAAGTTGTTTTGTTTTGTTTTGTTTTTCTATTAAAAATAACCAGCACTGCAGTGAGTTGTTACAAAATGTGCTAGATGAGAAGAATTGTTAGAGAATCTGGAGAGAATTTGCAATGACCATTTTTTGAAAGATTCGTGGTATTTTTTTTCATTTTGAACACAAAACTAAAATTACCACAGCTCTAAGTGAATTGTCAAGTTTTTTTTTTTTTTTTTTTTTTTTTTTTTATAGACTCAGTTGCTAATGATAAATGAGATTTATCCAGGAATAAATAGGAGGAACTTGCATTACTATTGCAGGGTTGACTTCAGGCTTCAGTCCAACAGTCAGTGATTTTTCATTGGATAAAACTAGGGGTGAGGGACCACTGCTTTTGTCTGTGAAGGAAGACATAGGATACGGCCATTAAAGCATCATGTGTTGCTAATGTTGTAACTAAGATGTACTAAATTCTATTTCATACCAATAACATGCTATAATTCAATATTAATAATAAATAGTTAACAAGGTATTTTATAGACATTTGTGTGTGTGTGTGTGTGCATGTATATGCCTCTAAATACCACTAGTGGTAAAGGGAGATATCAATGACATTACAGTAAGAATATGAGTAAAAGTCAATAGTCACAAAGCTTTAGCACAGAACTTTGACACTTAAAGATAGCAGAGGCATAGAAAATACAGGAACAGAATGATAGCAGCATTCCCAGGGCTATTCACAGAAATGACCAATTACTGATACAGAATTTTGTGACAACCTAGTGAAGCTGCTCACATCTGATAGCGTAGGAGAGCTTGCTTTAATGTGGATATATACCAGAACTAGCTAGATATGCTGGCACCATGATTTTAAAATGAGATAAACTGAACTAATCAGCACAGCCAGAACTAATAGAGACTAATAGATAATCAGAACTAATATCAGAACTGATCAGAGGTATACAGAATTGTCCTGCATTGTGCTAGTACATACACACATACTGTTTCATTAACACAAAAGTGAACTGGTTTAAGGTTTTGCTAATTGTGTTTGACTAATCTGGTTACGAGCCTTCAAGGATTGGGTGTTAAACCTGAGTGCAGCACTAGTTAGTTGAACCCTGACTCCAATGCTGCTTGGGGAAAGTGGGATGAGGAACACCAAAGAAAAAGAAATGTATAATACAGCAGGTGTTGTTTTTCTGTTGCTGTACTTCCAGACAACTCTCCAGATCTAGCTCTGTTTCTAGAAATGCTCCCCTTATCCACCCTGAACCTGGCTGCAGAAGCAGGGAGCCCATGGTCTCCTGGTGTCTTCCAGGCAATCAGACACTGTTCCCCTCACCTTTGTGGCAGTAGCCGGTCCAGCTATACCTCTCCTCACTGAGGAGGATAAAGGCAGGGACTTTTTGTGGAAGAGGATATGGTTTTCCTAAAAGAATCACAGGAAGCACCTTTGGAAATGGGTTTTCATACAGAACAGGTTGAGCAATAGGGAAAGGTCTGTTCCATATAAAGGCACTATTTCACATCCTTTCCTTACCCTATCCTCAGGTCCACACTGAATTCACCCCTGGAAAAATCTAATACTGCCCACACCCACCCACTTTTGCGCAGGGTCCATGGCCATGTCCTTGACCTTGACAACAATTTATTCTCTTACCACCTCTAAATTGATATCTGCCTTTAGAAACATGGCGAAATGTCTCTAACTAGATCTACAGTACCACTGCACGTAACCTCCTGCATTTATCCCTATAATGCAAATATTTAAATCTGAGAGGGCAACCACTCCAAAAATATAATCTAGAGACACAGTTCCGTGCTAAGGTGGTAAGAGCCTTGCAGGGCTGAGATTTTCTTCATCTATCTATTGCCAAATGAACCAGTCATGTTTGCACTTACATATCCCAACAGGCGATGCCAGAAATTATTGCTTTCAGCTTAGGACAAAGTCTTGTAGATGTGTAATAATGGTGGCAGTATTACTACTACTATTATCAGCACTTACTTTTCTCCTTCCTGCATGTTTTTAAACAAACAAGCCATTGGAGTTTAAGCAAGTGAAAAATGTACTGCTGACACATTGAGAAAATGATTTGGATCTTGGGCATCTGCAGTACTCCATGTCTGACTTCTGCAGAATGTTGGGATTTCCAAGAAGAATTGGCATGTCCCTGCTCTGAGTCCTATCTGAAGGGGCTCAGCTCTATGAAGGCATCTGCAATTCAGGTGATTGATTTGGAATTCTAGATTCTAATCAGAATGCTAAAATATTAAACACTGTTAAAACACAGAAAGCTTAAATCCCTTTGTAGATTGATTTTGATCTAGATGAGGATTGGACTTTAATGATATTTCAGTGTCTGTCTCCCCAGATGTACCATAATCTATTCAATAAATATATCTGTGAAGTTGAATTGACATCATATTTGAAATATGAAATTGATTGTGTGCCTGTGTGTGTTTTATCAGAAAAAGAAAGAGTGGAATATATTCTAAGTTGTAGCTGCTTCTGAAACATTTCAACACAATTTTTAGAATAAAGGTACATTTTGCTCTGGGTGTTTTCTTTGCATTCAACAAACATAAGTAAAGAGGTCCTCATTAAGAAAGACTATTTTATTCTTCAAAAAGACCTTGACATCCCTTCTAGTAGGAATAATCTGTAACCATCTATAGCAGGAGTAATCCCATTTTATGTAACTGTAGGATTGAAACCAAACTCATCACAGCTGTAGATACTAGAAAATGTGTTTTAGTGATATATTCTGATGCTGATACTCAAAATTGTTAGGTTTTGAAACAGTGAATGCCAATAAAGGCACTAGAGTGCATGTTTTCACAAGCAGTGGTGTTTAATGACAGCTTTTCTGAGTACCACGGATAAAAATTAAACTGTTGCTGTTCACATGAGTTACAGTAATTTTGAGACTATATTAGTAGTCACTGTTACCTTCTTTGGTTAACAGAAAACAATTGCTTTGTTGATACAATCCTTAATTATTATTATTTAGATAATAATAGAAGCAGATTGCACAGACCTTTTAAGAGAGAGCAGACCTACAGAAAAGATGTTAGAACTTTAACAAAATTACTGCTTTCTTCATTTAATTATAATAACATTTTTTGCAGGGACTCAAACATTTGTAACTTCAGCAGTTGTCTTGCTGAAATGCCCAGGTCGAAGGAAATATCACTTTCTTCAGCCTTCTTCCCAAATGAGCATTATTACAGGGAAAACAAGCAGTTTTTCTTCTGAAAGCATTACTGAGTTTGTTCACTTTGCCCATTGCTTATGTCAGATAGGCAGGTCACATCTACATTGTTAAAAATTTGATTCACAATTACAACTGAATCATGCTTCAAAGAAGGACAGCAAAAGGCCATATGCTACATTTTTGTATGCTCCAGGAACATTGTGTAAAGCCAGCTGTATCAGATAAATGCAGGGTGTTTATATAACGCTATTGTTCCTCCATGTGCTTGGTCTTATATGCGTGTAGGTGAACAACATACAACTTGAGCATGTGTGATGCTTATTTACCCGTGCACCAGTTCTGTCCCCTTTCAACAGAAAAGGGGTAGTTTAATCAGGAAACTTCACAGCTGAAATCATTCCATTCTGCTCGTGTTCCAACAGTCTCTGGTTTAAAACTGAGTAATCTTAGCAAATCTTGACAATATTAAAATATTATTCCCTTATTTCTCTATATAAAAAAAAAAAAAAAAGAAATGGGGTAGATCCTGTCAGGTTCTGAGAGTTTCCCATAATGGTAGAACAGCCCATGTTCTTAAAATTTAAGAAGTAGAGCTTCTTAATTTGTTTCTGTGAAATATTGGGTGGCTGGATGTGTTCAGCAGATGAAAAGGCAAATGTTATAAAATTCCAAAACTTTAAAATTCCTACCCTGCTTGTGAATCATATACAATTGAAATTCAGGGAACCTTTCACAAATTTAAATCTGATTTTAATTGCTAATTATATTTCAGTTGGACTCAATTCTAGTCTGTCAATGCAAACAAAAAATCATTACTTAAGAAATGCATATTCCAGACATTAGCTGGTAAAATAAGTCCAGTAATATACTTGTATTCATAATCAGTGACACAATAAACTGGTGTTTAATTTGGCATAGATTTTCTTCAACCTCTTTCTGCTTTCTATAAATAAATTATCTTTAAGACAGTTGCAGTTAGATGAGAAAGTGTTAATGTTGTGTTGTGCATCTGTTGTGATCTGCCCTATTCTTAACATAAAAAAGGATATCAGAGATTATCCTTTTGTGCATCCTTGAAAAAGAACAGCTATCCTTTCAGCTTCATTTTTGTAGTTTTTCTCTAAAAGCTGCAGTACCTGGATTCCTTATCAAAACTGAGAAATAGCTAAACATCTGATTATTAAGCTGTGAGGTATACAATATTTTAAAGAAGGACTTTGCATTTTAGATAATTGAAACCTTCTGGAATAACAGTATTTCGTATCAAAATATAGCCATTTAAGAGCATGACAATGAAGCACTGGGGGAAGTGGCTTCATAGAATCATAGAATCATTAAGGTGGGAAAAGACCTCAAGGATCATCAAGTCCAACCCAACACCACCTAACTCACTAACCCATGTCCCTAAGCACCACATCTACATGTTCCTTGAACACCTCCAGGGATGGTGACTCAACCACCTCCCTGGGTAGCCTGTTGCAATGTCTGACCACTCTGCAATAATTATTAAGGTTTCTGCTCAAGCTTCATGAAAGTAATCAAAGAAAGAAGGATGTCCATTTCTTTACCAATCCTAATCATTATTACCAGAAAAGAGGGCCAGTTCTGTACTCCTTACTTTGTTCCCATTTTTCAAGTGTGTGAAATTTTCCTGACCAGGAAATCAGCATTTGGCTGGTGTTCTTTAATGACTGCACAGGAGCACAGTTTATCACAAAAAGGTCTGTAATGACTAAAGTCATTACATTAACATTTTGCTAATAACTTTAGATATATCACTTCTATTTAATAATTCAAACAAAATGTGCCAAATAGTGATATTGTAGAGTCTGCAATTTCAGCTTTATCTGCAAGACTCTGGTTTAGGCAACCAGTAGCTTCCAGGAAACACAATGAATATTAATTAAGTTTTCATCTTGTGCTGAGACTTTTAATATGTTCTATGTTTTGGGGAGGTATCAGCCTAGTGCATTTATCATCAATTAGCAGAAATGTCGGTTGGTGGATAAAATGAGTATAATCTGATGCTAATCAAAATTTAATAATCCCTTTTTATTATAAAGGATTATCAGTAGGGAATTGAAATTCACCAATAAGGTTTCTCAGCAAGAAAGTACTTTTTATTAGAGAGTGTGATTTACTTATTATGCAAAATAAACTTGAGGGTCAGTAGATTAACATACCATTCTAGTGCCCTGCTATTCACTTTCAATTCTACATAAACTTCAAAATCTCACTGGAAATTTAAAGGTACAAGAATTCTGTTAAATATACATAACACTTTTAATTTTAAGAACCTTTTTGTGTGCTTGCTTGCTTATTCATTTGTTTTAGCAAGTGTTACTGTAATCCTTGAAAAGTTTTTAAGTGTAAAGTTTGACTTCAATTGAACTTCACAGGACTGCACGAGCTTTCAATAAACCGTCATTTTATATCTACTATACAAACAATAAATTTTGAGATGAAAATACACTGCTTTTATTAAATCCGGTATTATGATTATATATATTACCAGAGTAACCTGAGGGAGAGAGAGTTACAACAGTATATTCCAGTATATACCTTGATCCTTAATTATACCATTTTGAATTGAATTGCAAAAACCATTTTATCTGAAATAAACAAAAACATACTTCCAGCAGCGACATTAACAAGTGTTGTGGATGCTGATTTATGATCCTGTCGACTGTATCAATCTCAGATGGAATGAGTGGTTTGGGTCACTTAAGGAATCACTGTCAAAGGCACTAGCAAAACTGATTTTAATATGTATTTGTAAAAGTGCAACTTAACAAAGTTGGATGGCAAGGTTCACTCTATTCCTTACTGCATGGAAGAAACATACGAAGGAAAATCAACTTAAAATCAAGCTAGAATGATTTACACAGACACTGGAGATGCAAAAGGGTAAGGGAGACTCCCTCATTGAGTCATGAGGTTCAGAGTGGACCCCCTTGCTTTTTCAACTCCTTATGGAGCCTAGGTGCAGCTGAGTCCAATCTTAGTCCCAGATTTGGTCAACAGTTTATGTCTAATGGAGTAAATAAAACAGGTAAGGAAAACCTTCTGTTGAGTCATGAGGTTCAGAATAGACACCCTTGCTTTCTAAACTCCTCTCACCTCTGTGCCTGGCAAGATCATGGAGCAGGTCCTCTTGGAGATTCTGCTGAAGCACATGGAGAATGAGGAGGTGACAGCTGACATGGCTGAAGGATGAAATAGAAGGAGTTTGTGAAAAAAACCCAACCATTAAACTAGACCATATCTTTCAGAAGGCTTTGAGAGAATGGCTGGCTACAGGAGCTGAAGAGCGCCTAGAGGGGATGCAAAAAAAGCTGAAAACTTGACTGGTAACCTGTCAGGAGGGAATAGCAAGTGAACTGAGTAGTGTAACACTATGGAAAATGGTTTAGCATACTTTTAAAATGTGCTTTTGCAAGTTTTTATAGCTGTTGTTGTTTTTTAATAGTACGAATTAATATTTTTATTTAAATTTTTATTAGTTTATTCCTGTATGTACTCTTTGCCCCTTTGTATAGGCCTCTACAGTACTCAGACTGGCCACACAGAAATACAGATGACATCTCTTTCTAACAGTGCTCCTGTTTACATAACTCATTTTTTGCTAAAACTATTCTGTCCAAGGTATCACAATGGCTGATCGTGATGATTAAGTCAAATATGTTCCAAAAATATCCTTTGATGCAAATAGTATTAAAGCATCAATCAGTCAGTCTCTAATTGTGATTTATTAGCCTTCCAGTAACTTCAGTGATTTAGAATTTTTATTCTTTTTCTGTCACGGAACAACAGCTGTGGATCTGTTCCCTGAAAGAAAATATGTCTAATTTGCTTCTTTATTCAGCAAGCACATATGTTTAACGGCTTCTACTATTAGTATATCTGGGATATCTAAAATATGTTTCTTTAACCTCCTTGGAAGCAACACAAATAGAAATTCCCAATGCTCTGTGTCACATGAGATTTCTGTATTACGTAAAGTATCTTTTAAAATGTGTTTCTGCATAGAAAGGATGTAGGAAGACCTCATCATTTTACTTCAGTAGGAATGCCATATAAATTCATAGCAAATTCCATTTTGATTTTTCTGTTTGAAATTAATTTCAAACTGGCAGCTATACTGAAGGAAAAGCTATCTGCTGGTTTAAGTTATTTTAAAGCTGAGCCATGTAAAAGTTCCAGAACATGCTGTTTCAAAACACTGTGTGGCTGACCTAACCCTAAGGAATGATTGGAGACCCAGTGGGAGTATAGATTAATTTACTGCAATGAATCCAGTGTCTCTGTAGAACTATTTGTATGTGTTAAATGCACTCAAAATGTTTCTATCTTTTAGTGCCACTGATCCAAAGTATAAACCTGATTAAATATTTTTCTCCATAGTGCTTCAAAACCAATTCTTTCTTTTTCTGGAACTGAAAACAGAAATAGGAATGACACACAGGGAGCAATTCACTTACCTAAGCACAGGTAGAGTAGTGTTATGCAAGATATTTTAGAGTTTCTGAGCTGGCCATAGAGTATGTGCCTATTAAGCATAAAGCACAGTCCTCCAAGAGCTCTGTATACTTCTGCAGCAGCAGACAGAGCTTGAGCCGCATACCTTCTGGAGTCTCAAAAGGCACTGGACACCTATGCTTGCTCAAATGAACTGAGACCTCAGTCTTTTTGTGCAGCAGGTTTGTGCCAGTGTAGTAGTAAGAGTATGTGGCACTAAAGATCAGCAGATGTATGCAGTTCCCACCTCCTTTAAGAGATAGGAGAACAAAAACTAATGTTCTGAGGATTCAGATATCACCATAGAAGTGTTCGTTATTCATAACCCCAGGACATATCTAACTTTTTTTTTTATCTTTATCAGGCTTCCATTTTTGCCAAGTTTTTAGATTTCAGACTCCAGTTAGAAAACTTTCTTAAAAATCCTGAACAACATACATATAAATAAATAATTTTAAAATTAATCAATCAAAATAGTTAAAAATACAGAGGAAGTTCTGTGTAAAATTGCAAAATATGGGTCCAATCCTACTTTTCTGACCCTTTTTTTTTTTCCACTGAGTGCAATGTCTAGAGGTATGAAGTGGTCTATGCCTGTTAGTTCTTCATCTACTATACTGCAGTTTGCCTTCTATGATGTTTATAATTTCTGCTCAGAAGCTTGAACTTGAGATGATTGTTCCACCCCCAAAGAGATAATTCCATATATGTTTTATAATGTGTGTAATTTATAATGAAGGACAGCACCTATCATAAGCTAGATGGGTATGAGAGGAAGGTTAATTGAATCAACCGTTTTTAATTCAAAATAACTCTACTTAAAAATAAATGGCTTTTTAAAAGAGATTCCACTATCTTGTATAACTGAAACCTTTCATTTGCTCATAACTGCAGGCTTGAATAAATGGGGGTTTTTGTCCTTTCAGCTTGCCGTGGTAGCATAAATATTTTCATCTAAGGCCAAAAGTATCCATGTAGTCTCAATTATCAGTATGTATATGTAAGTAAACGATAAAATGAGAGATGAAAAAATATTTTCCTTGTTCTTAAAAGTAAACTCTTTGATTATAAGGAAAATTAGGGAATATTCATCTCAATCTTTCCTGAAAGAGAAATCAGGCTCTAGCTGTCAAGTTATGCTATGTCCCATTTAGGTGAACTTTTTGTTCTATTCCACCAAGGGAGTGAAAAAGATTCCCCATCAGTCACCAACCTTAATCTGCCAAAATTGGATAGGATTTGAAGGTTAGCACCACAGATCAGAGTATTCTAGGTGACAACCATGAATTTATAATCTGCATACTGGATGAAAGGAAATATACAGCCAAGGTATTTAACATAATGATTTTTTTTTTCATATTAGCCTATCAGAACATACATATACTGGAATTCAACAGAAAAAAAACTGTGACATTCAGCCATCATGACTTTTAAAAAATCACAACAACATTCATCAAAATTTTATTTTCAGGAAGAAAATGAAGTGTTAACTATGGTAAAACCATATTTTAATAAGAAAAGCAATTTTAAAAAGTAGAAGGTAGATAAAAATGCAATGTTTAGAATAATCTAAATATTTTTATTTTACTCCAGCAAGTGAGATCATTTTAGCAGAGAATATATCCAATTTTTGGTTCATTATAAGTGTAAGAACAGTTGAAAGACAGAATTTCTGCCATCTGAAATAGTGGACACTGAAGTAAGCACAGAATCACAGAATGTTAGAGATT
>NW_010100474.1:0-1919 GCF_000699245.1 Pterocles gutturalis | reverse complement strand
AGGATTCACACTGGAGCAGTTTTTGAGAAAGTCTCTCCCGTGGGAACAGACCCCACGCTGGAGCTGGGAAAGACTGTGAGGAGCCCTCCCCTGAGGAGGAAGGAGCGTCGAAGTGACTGCACTCCCCATCCCCTGACCCCCGGTGCCACCAGCTGGGGGAGAAGGTACAGAACCAAGCCTTTGGGCTTTGGGAAGAAGGGAGGGGTGGGGGAGAAGTGCGTTTTTTTAAGATGTGGTTTCTCTCTGTCAGTATCTTGCTTCTTATTGTAAATAGTTAATAAATTCAATTTTTTTTTTTTTTTGTTCTTCCTAAGTCGTGTTGGTTTCTTGCCCATGACCCTAAGTGGTGAGTGAAACCCTCCCTGTCCCTGCGCAGCCCACCAGGTGTTTAACAAAGGACTGTCCTTGTGGCCTTTCTAAACCACGACACCTTTCTTCTCCCTGATACATTCCTATGGATACTGAAGCTAATCCAGAAGGAAAATATCTTTGCTCTTCAGAATTTGTATTGTTCTTAACATACATGCTGTACAAGTGAAGCAACCATAATTATGAAGAAAACCTTTACAATCCCTGTTGCATCTTCAGTATCTTTTAAACAGATGGGAGGGAATTTCTATGGAAGTCCTGCAAGACATTATTTTCAAGTTTCCTAAAGCTCACACCCAAGTGCAGCCACAGATGTAGCTCCTGTCAATGTCATTTAATTGGAGATCTGGTATTTGGAATTTCTTTATCTATCCATCTCTTTAACATTCCTTGTGGAAACTGGTTACAAGCCATGAAAAGGGTGTTGTAAAATTTCTCTGTATTTGGACGTATGCTCTACTTGAAATCCCTCAGACTTGAATATGGACTCTCAGACCTGTAGAAGGGAGGAAAAAAACTATCTGGATCTGTGAAATTTTTACAGTCTTCTATGGAGAGTGCAGCCTGAATGTACCAAAATGTTCTGATATGTATGACTATTCCCACTATAGGAACACCTATCAGGGATGCAGATGAACTGGAAGAAAGCACAAACAAGCTTATGCTAATGAGGAAATGTAATGGTGCAAGTACAATAAATTAGATTACAGAACAGTGTTCCTAGCCTTGCAATATCTGAAGATCTTAGATTTGTAAGAGGTGGACACAAAATAATGTTGCCACTGATGCAAGCAGATGGCATTACTATCACCCTGCAAAGCTTTAAACCATATCCAAGTACTCATCAGTTAGAGCAGTAGACTTTCCAATGTGACAAAATGCCTATTACACTTGGAACTATTAACAAAACCCTGCAGAAAATACAGTCATTCAAAAATTCAATGCTTATGCTCACACAAGACAACTTTGTATTTCAGAAGATGTGAAAGCATTGGAAGGAAGGGGAGAGTGAAGTAAAGCAAAGAAATGTAAATGTAAATAGTAAAATTTTATCTGTAACTTCATCAGAAAATTTGATTCTGATGTGATCAGGGTTTTGCAGAGCCAAGAGTTAGAGAAGGATTTTGTTATGATCAATAAAAATTTGTAGTGGTTTATCTAACAAGACCTTGCTTAAGTCAAGAGCCTTATGTGGGTTTTGTTGATATCATTACTCTTCTGAGAGTTATGAGTCAATGGCAACACAATCTCACTATACCAAAACTCGTCTCCTTTTCTGTGGAACTGGTGAATGAAACATGATATTCATTTGCAATAATAGTCTTGTTTGGTGAAGTCCAACAGCATTTCAGCAAATCACACTACAAACAAATTATACTGGAATATTTGTGAGGCTTCCATTAAATAGCTGTTTGCACTGGAAGCAGAATAACAGTAAGTTTCCAGTTTCCAGTTTGCTATCTTAATGGTGCTGGTTGTTTATGGCTAAAACTTAATTCTATATGAGCATCATTTTAGTACCTATGTGGTGGGTTAGCCCTTGGCTTGGG
>NW_010100473.1:0-13920 GCF_000699245.1 Pterocles gutturalis | reverse complement strand
TGGTGGTGGTCCTGACACCAAGACAGGATGGAGGAGGAGCTGACTGAGACGTCATTGGTCAGGGTTAAAGGGAGGGCAGCAACAGGGGACATTATAGTGAGGGTCTGCTACAGGCCTCCTGACCAAGAAGAAAAAGTGACTGAGGCCCTCTATAGACAGATGGGAGCAGCCTCACATTCCCCTGTCCTCAGAGGGACTTCAACCACCCTGATATCTGTTGCAGGAACAACACAGCAAGGTATAAACAAACCAGGAGGTTCTAGGAATGCCTGGATGATAACTTCCTTCTCCAAGGAAGGGCTGGTGGGGAATGTGAAGCTCAAGGTCAGCCTGGGTTGCAGTGACCATGAAATGGTAGAGGTCAAGATCCTTAGGGCAACAAAGAGGGGAAACAGCAAGCTCACTACCCTGGACTTAGGAGAGTGGACTTTGGCCTGTTCAGGGATCTGCTTGGTAGAATACCATGAGATAAAGACCTGGAGGGAAGAGGGACCCAATCAAGCTGGTTGATATTCAAGGATCACCTCCTACAGGCTCAGGAGTGATGCATCCCAACAAAGAGGAAGTCAGGCAAAAAAAACGGGAGGCCTGCATGGATGAACAAGGAGCTCCGGAACAAACTCAAACATAAAAAGGCAGCCTACAGATGGTGGAGGCAAGGACCAGTCACCTGGAGGGAATACAGAGAAACTGTCTGAGCAGCCAGAGATCAGGTTAGGAAAGCTAAAGCTCATGTAGAATTAAATCTGGACAGGAATGTCAAGGGCAACAAGAGGTCCATCAGTGATAAAAGGAAGACTAGGAAAAATGTGGATGCTCTCCAGAAGGAAACGGGAGACCTAGTTATCCAGGATATGGAGAAGGCTGAGGTACTTTGCCTCATTCTTCACTGGCAAGTGCTCAAACCACACCATCCAAGGCACAGAAGGTAAAGGTGTGCACAAGTCCATGGGGCCTGATGAGATGCATCCGTGGGTCCTGAGGGAATTGGCACTTGAAGTTGCTAAGCCACTATCCATCATATTTGAGAAGTCATGGCACTCTGGTGAAATTCCCACTAACAGGAAAAGGGGAAACATAAGCCCCACTCTTAAAAAGGGAAATAAGGAAGACCCAGGGAACTACAGGCTGGTCAGTCTCACCTCTGTGCCTGGGAAGGTCATGGAGCAGATCCTCCTGGAAACTATGCTAAGGCACATGGAAAATGTGGATGTGATTGGTGACAGCCAACAGGGCTTCACTAAGGGCAAATCGTTGCTGATAAATCTGGTGGCCTGCTGCACCGGAGTCACAGCATTGGCAGACAAGGAAAGAGCAACTGACATCCTCTACCTGGACTTGTGCAAAGCCTTTGACACTGTCCCACATGACATCCTTGTCCTAAACTGGAGAGATATGAATTTGACAGAAGGACCACTTGGTGAATAAGGAATTGGCTGGAGGGTCACACTCAAAGTGTTGTGGTCAGTGGCTCAGTGTCCAAGTGGAGAAGGGTGACAAGTGGTGTTCCACAGAGATCAGTATTGGGACTGGTGTTAACGTCTTTGTGGGAGACATGGACAGTGGGATTGAGTGTGCCCTCAGCAAGTTTGCCGATGGCACCAAGCTGTGTGGTGCAGTCGACACGCTGGAGGGAAGGGATGCCATCCAGAGCGACCTGAACAGGCTGGAAAGCTGGGCCCATGCCAGCCTTATAAAGTTCAACAAGGCCAAGTGCAAGGTCCTGCATGTGGATCGAGGCAATCCCAAGCACATATACAGGCTGGGAGGAGAATGGAATGAGAGCAGCCCTGAGGAGAAGGACTCGGGGGTTTTGATTGATGAGAAGCTCAATGTGAGCAGGCAATGGGCTCTTGGAGCCCAGAAAGCCAACCGTATGCATCACAAGAAGCATGTCCAGCAGCTCAAGGGAGGTGATTCTCCCCCTCTACTCTGCCCTCATGAGACCCCACCTGGAGTCCTGAATCCAGCTCTGGGGGCCTCAGCATAAGAAAGACATGGACCTGTTGGAGCAGGTCCAGAGGAGGGCCACAAAGATGGTCAGAGGGTTGGAGCACCTCCCATATGAGGACAGGCTGAGAGTTGGGGTTCTTCAGGCTGGAGAAAAGAAGTATCTGGGGAGACCTTCTAGCAGCTTTCCAGTACCTAAAGGGGGCTACAGCTGAGATGGAGAGGCACACTTTGTCAGGGAGTGTAACAATAGGATGAGAGGCAATGGTTTTAAGCTGGAAGGGAGTTTCTTTAGATTAGATATCAGGAAGAAATTTTTTACTGTGAGGGTGGTGAGACACTGGAGTAGGCTGCCCAGAGAAGCTGCAGATGCCCCATATCTGGAGACGTTCAAGGCCAGGTTGGATGAGGCTTTGAGCAACCTGCTCAAGTGAAAGGTCTCCCTGCCCATCCGGGGGGGGTGGAACTAGATGATCTTTAAGGTCCCTTCCAACCCAAAACATTTTGTGATTCTGTGGTTCTGTGATATACGTATACATACACATATATGTACATATGTATAAGCAAATATAAATTACATTGATGTCACAAAATTCAGCAGCCATGGAATATAGTTGAACCACAGTTCATAGTTGTAGTGGTTTACAATATTTAACACTAACATATTGTAAATGATTCAGTTACAGAAACCTACATGCATACATAGATTTAAGCAACTACTTTCAGCCACCTTTAAAAGAGTATTTATGGGGTTTTTTGCTTCTGCATTAATGTTGCTTAGTGGCAGGATGTCACTGCTGCATGCCATGCCTGGTTATTATAAGTAATGCTACTAATTATGATAATACTATAAACAATAGAAATATTTGTGCCATCAGCTGTCACTTCTGATACTCATAGTCATAAATGAAAGTCGAGGAAAGAAAGGGGAAATACTTCAATAATTCCAGAGGTATGCCTGGCTATCCAGAAATAATTATGCTACTTGATGAACCATGGTACTGTCTGCTTGTCTTCCTGTTTGATTACAGATCAGGTACTAGCACTTAATGGGTAAGTGATCTGCCAATAAACTTTCCGTTATGCTTTGTTTCAGGATACATTCGTGAGATGAAATGCAGCTTTCTACCATATGCTGACATATCACAGTGCAAGATGGTGAAGTGTCATAACCAACATGTTGCAATGTGATCTGCCACCCATGAAATGGAATTCTTCAGAAAAACAACATGCCAATTCTCAAATAAACTCTGACTCCAGTACATACTGCAGCCAGTAGACTGTGTAAAATGCATTAAAGTTATCCACAGATTTCTCCGTTCTTCTACCAATATAAAACTGATGGTCTAATTTTAGCTCCACATTGGAAAGAATGCCGTTAACCTTACAACACTGCAGCACTACACTAGCAAGATTTTATTTTAGCCACTACAGAAAATGCTGACTTTTAACTTTTAGAAGGTTATTTATTAAGACCTGCAGTTACCTCTTAGTACACACAGCTTCCCTACGGCTGTGAATGGATAGCAAAGGTCCTAGTGCTTATTAAGCTCTGCTACAAATCAAGTCTACTGAAATGGTCATAATGTATTATATTAGTAAATATAAAATATATATGTAATATTACATTAGCCTTTCAGCATAACAGCAGCCAGATGTGCACTGTAGTCTGTTATGGCTGATCCTGAGTCAGCATTTACAGAACAGGAAGTGGAAATTAACCCACCTGATAAGCTGTAATGAAACAATAATGCTGTTCTTTACTCACAATGATGGTTTAACTGGAGAAATCCCATCTGGCTGTACTTGGCTAGCCTGAACATCTTCTTGCTGGGCTGGTAAAGATGCCAACATGTTGTTTTAGGTTGTTATTGTAAGTATTTATTGTAATGTTACATTCTTGTTGAGGGCGAAGGAAGGAGGATTTCAACTGGGTTAAAAATTAGTTGGCCTCTTACTCATCTTAGCTGGCATGTAATGTTTAGTGTGAAGCCTGTTGAATTTGTTTCCTTGGAAGGACAATCTCAAATCACAGCACAAGAATCTCAAAAAACCACAACATTGCTTGAAAAATCAGAAGAGATAATTGTCTCCTGAGCAACCTGTAAGAAGGGTTCACATGGTAAGTTAGCTGGTGACTGGGTAGTATGGGGCTAATTCTTGGTATTTAGCTGGAAAATATTGAAGTAAAATTTGGTTACATCTCTACTACACCAGGAGATTTAGACACATTGTTTAATCCTAGAAGAACAGTTATTTTATCCCTTTAAAAACGAAAGCATTTCCAAGTACTGGTCCAAGTCAGAATCAAACATTGCCAGCAAACCATCACCAAGATACAGCAGATGCCGTTCTGGTCACAGTTCAAGGACATAGGGAATCCATATTACCACTGACTATCATGATTATATTGATGCTCTCTGTCCCACTGTGGACACCATCAGCTGATTTTATCCCTTGGGATGGGAGACAGAGGCACTACCAGCAACTGCCGTATAAATACCATGCTATCAGTTTTGACAAAGATTTCAGTGTTGTGTGAAATACTAATCCAAGAACGATTGTGTCAGGACTGCCTAAGGTGACCCCGTGCCTAAACATGGTGCTGTGGAGGATACAGGCTGATTACTTCTTGTGTTTAAGTACCCTGACATATTCTAACTTAAGAGGTTAATGAGTAACTCTATGTACTCTAAAACCTCCCTGGTCTGTTCTTCCATTATGCCATCACTATAAATGAATTGTTGATCTGTTAAAAGCTTTGTTTTTTCATTGATACTTCAACAAACTAATTGCAAAAATGGTTATGGGTAAAAAAAAAAGTGAATGAAGTGTTATTTCTTGGAAGAACAGACAAGTGTTTCACTTACTGTTTAGTTCTTTCTTGTGTTCTTCTGAAGACACAGAAGAAAAGATTATCCCTAACCCACCCCCAAATACTATTTGGACATGAAGTTTTATTTTCTCATAGAGTCATATGAATAGTCTAATAGAGTTAATTTTATGCAGTCAGTAGCATCTCATAGATGATTTGTGATGTCTTTCAAGAAACTGCTGATCATATTTTTTGCTTACAAATTCTAAATCCGTTCCTCTGTCTTGAATTAAGGCATAAAACACATAACAATATCATCAGCTAAATTCATTGTCATTTACAGCTAATTTCTTTCCTCTCTGGTATATAACTTCACCATGAATGTTTATTGTCTTTTTTTGTGAACACCACAATTACTGTGTGTGTGTATATGTCTATGCACATTTTTTAAATAGTTTCTCACTCATTCCCTAGTCTTAGCCAATTGTCTTTACCCACAGAATAAATCACTGTGGACTATTGCTTAGCAAAGAAGATTTTGTAAGATACATAAAATTTTCTTAATGGACTGTTTCCTGAAAGAGATTTTAAGATTATTTCTATACAGGTACCTGCAAACAAGCATGAACTGTCCCTCCTTCAACCCACAGCAGCTGAAGCAGTGCAAATCAGGAAGTTGTACAGCCACACTACTGAAGTACTGAGTTAACATTTCCTTCAAGAACTCTTCTAGCTGCCCCAGATAGAGACACTGATGTTATAGAGGAATTATTTCTCACTGACCTTCCTGGTGTTCCTATCACTGATAGCATTTAAGACAGCTGCACAGCTTGCTTCAGTGATGTGAGTACACTATCAAGCTTAACACCAGTAACCTGAGAAAATATGTTGGGGTTTGTTTGTTTTTAATCCCATTGCGTGTTCTTATCTACTTTGTTCTCCACTTCCAAAAACCAAAAAACAAAGCAGCACAGCTGTGATCCACCTCCCTGAGAAGTATTCCTTCAACAAGAGAATCCTGCTCTAAATGACAATCTATTCCAGCCTTGGCAAAAACAATGTGAATTATCATTAAGCACACAAAGTAACTGACTTTCTCAGGGGGTATATCTGAATTACCTGAAGTATTGCAGACATTTTGTCACAGGCAATTCTGGTGGGAAGCAGAACTGCGAGAAAGAGATGGGATGACACTGAAAGTCACTTGCCTCCTGCAAGAAACTGACTATGACTTCTGTCTGTTTTTTTCTATATCTACTCATGAAATTTTATTTTAAACTAGACATACTCTTTCACAGAAATTAACATAGAACATTCTGTTCACAAAAAAAAGACCAGTGGTGTCATGAGTGGGAAAAATTATAGAATAATTGTTCAGTAGCTGCTGCAGCCTGTGGAAGACAGCAGAACACAGTGTCAGAGACTTTGTCACGTCTGTAAAAAAAAAAAAAAAATGCCTATTCTGACTATATGGCTACCCTAGCAAGATAACAACACAAAAAGCTCACAGATGCTCCTGGTATCGCAAAAAAGTTATTTCCCAACAGATAACTAACCTTAGCCACCTGATTACAGTAATAAGCTAATGATGTGATTTTACAGGAAAGGGGGTAGGACCTTAGCAGGTCACTAGCTAAGTGGAAATTATCAAGGCAACTGTACATGCAAATTAAAAAGATATCAAGTAATCCAAAGTTGTAAGAATAAATAGGATGGATTATTTATTTGGAAAGTGAAGAAAGTAGTAAAGATTAGGAATATGGGAAAGAAAAGAGGGTGAAAAATACGGGATACCAGCTCATATGATCAGGAGGTCAACCCTGCACTTGATCACCGTAGTTTGTGACAGGACTATAAACTGTTGATTTTTTGGAACACACTCATGTCAGAATTCTACAGTCAAGAAAGTCAGGTGTTTCCCCAGTGCTGTTGAGGGCACATGGGGAGTGCTCTTCCAAACTTCAACAGGGGAACATCCAGAGGTTGTCTTGTAATAACGTCATCTCTTCCTAACAGAAATGGTCATGATAGATTTGAAATTCTGCAATAAGAAACAGAAGCTGTGAAAGGAAAAAACAAAATGCTGTGAGCACTTCCACGAACCCAAGTGACTGCAACATGTTGAAGAAAATGTGCGGCTGACAAATGACTAACAAAGTAGTTAAAAATCTCATATAAAACATGTAAAAGAAAAACTGCAAAATACAGAGTATCAAAATTGTCTCAAAAATGTTGAGCCACAGAAGATGTGTCTTAAAATATATTCCTCTTAAAAATGGAGATAACTGTATCAGTTTGTTCATGATGATCCCTCAGCTGAGTTTACACTTGCTATGAACCTGTACTATAACGCTTGGGCCCTTTAGTCTATGCAATACATAGTGTATAGTAGGACACTGCTGGTTTTATTGTTTTGCAACATCACAGCCTATTCTTAAAAGGAAACTTACAAGTATGTTTACAGAAATAGCAACAGCAAGAAAAAAACAATAATTAAAGAAAATAAGGCCAAAAGTAAAATGATCATGTCTTTTCACAGGTTAACTAATACACAATTTAAGGGGTTTAAGTAAACACTTCTCAGCCTCTTTCTGGTTCCAATTTTAAAAAACAATTATGTATCTGTTTTTTCAAACACTTATTGGAAGGGTTATGACAGGGACAGATTTGTTGGCGATTAGTTACTGTTTAACGATGATTTAACCTGTGATAGGATATTTTCTACTTTGTGAATGAGAAAGCTGCTAGCAGTGTCTCTAATGTGGTTGTAGTTTTAAATAGTAAGTAACACTGAAGATAAATATTGTTTTTTCTATTTTCATAGATATTATTATCATTGTATAGACTCTGTTTTCATTGATATTATTTCATTCCTGTCCCCCAGCACAGGAAGGACGTGGAGCTCTTGGAGCAGGTGCAGAGGAGGGCCACAAAGATGATCAGAGGGCTGGAGCACCTCTCCTATGAGGAAGGTTGAGGGAACTTGGCTTGTTTAGCTTGGAGAAGAGAAGGCTCCAGGGAGACCTCATTGCGACCTTCCAGTACTTGAAGGGAGCCTATAAACAGGAGGGGGAGCGCCTGTTTATGAGGGTGGATAGTGACAGGACGAGGGGGAATGGTTTTAAACTAAGACAGGGGAGGTTTAGGTTAGAGATTAGGAGAAAGTTTTTCACACAAGGGTGGTGGCACACTGGAACAGGTTGCCCAGGGAAGCTGTGGATGCCCCATCCCTGGAGGCGTACAAGGCCAGGCTGGATGTTGCTCTGAGCAGCCTGGTCTAGTGGTTGGCAGCCCTGCATATGGCAGCGGGGTTGAAACTAGATGATCACTATGGTCCTTTTCAACCCAGGCCATTCTATGATTCTATGATTCTATGATATTATGTATTCTACATTGTTAAATGATGAAAAAATATGACAGATCTGGTAATGTAAGGAGAGGAAATGTTTTTGTGTTATAAGGGAAAAGAATAAACTTAGCACTAAGCAAGCCCAAAACAGACCGAAAAGACCATTATGGAAAATAACTGCTTAAGAAAAAAGAAGAAAAAAAATAATCAGAAAACCAATTGCCGTGTCATCATTCACGTAATATGTGTGTCTGTACGGAAAGGAATGTTGAGACCACATGTTTCCTTTTTTCGTAGTTAGATAGACTTGACTACTGCAGTTTATAACCCTGGTCATGTGGTATCAAGCGGTCATCTACTTGTACTTAAGTGTTCTCTATGCTGTGCAGATAAACTCTACTAATCTTGAAACCTCCCAAAGATATGCAGTAAGGACAGTATTTTCTTCCCATGCAATCATATTCCAGATGCCCTCAGTCAGGAACAGGATCCTATGTAGCTACCACATGGCAATAGATGACAAAAGCGTCTTCAGGAAAGGTGAAACTACAAGGGATTCCTCATTTCAAAATAGTTTTGGGGAATGACTCTGTCTTTCTTGCCTCTACCAAGGGTAGGTATATGACAAATACGTATGAGTAGGAGCAACATTTGGCAGGAGACATTTGCATGCTGGGAAACCTTTTACATATAGAAATCCCAAGCATTGCCTAACTTTGGAAGACGTGGCATCAGAAAAGCATAAATTACTTTAATCTATCTTATTTATAACTATATTTTGAGGTTTCTCAGGCTACATACATTGCACCTTGAATGACAAACTATTAAGACAATTGTTGGACCCTGAAAAAATAAGGACTTATAAACACATTTCTTCCTGCTTTAAATAAATAATAAATACATAAATATAAGACAGCTCCATCACCAACAAAAAAACACTACAGGTAACCAATAAACTTTTAGCAATGGGCAGGATGCTAATCTGCAATAATATAGAGAAAGAATAGTAAAAAAAATTATGACCAATTCCTACTTAACAACAGTCGTGAGCATCATAAATTTCTTTGGAATATCATGGTGTTTTTGAACTAGTTTGGGAAAAAATAAAGTAAAAATCTGCAGGACAACAGGATAAATAAAATATAGTTCTTTTGACGGTCACCCTTTCATGTGAGGGGATAAAAATGTCTAGATTTAAAAAGGCAGCTGTTTAAAGCAGCATGGTGTCAAGTGGGATCTGATAGAGAAAGAAATATCAAGTTTGATGCAGATCTGGGCATATAATAGTACGTTGGGTTTACACAGTGGGCTTACACTGCGGTTTATTATTTGCCTGTGTCTGCTTTTGTTAGGGTAAGATTACTTAAAATAATGTTTATCTTGAATTTTTAGTTAGGAACTACTTTTAACCAGAATAGGTCAACAACTTTCTTCATGAAGAGTGTAGAACCAGATTAATACAGTGATAAGAGATTGGCACTATCCTTTAAGGGTGAGTTATGCCTGCATTCTTCAGTAGGTTCTAGCTTTTTTTGTGCCACAGAAGATTTGAATTTTGACTGTGGAGCTGGTCTCTCTGATTACCAAACTTCTCATATCCAGGTGGAACACACGAGGGGAGATGCTGCTGTATTAACTTGTTCCCATTAAAAGACCTTTATAGATGCTTGAAGAAGATACAAAGTAAATTAATTTTCCGGCTTCTTGACAGTTTGTACCTTGTCCAGTGCTGTACTGAGTAGAGCCTGAATCAGTTCTATGTAGATAATGGACCTCAACAGGCACACTGTGAACTACTCAGACACATCCTTTTCTAATAGCATTTACAACATCATCCAGTGTATTTGCAGAAAATATCACCCAAGAAATACATCTTTCCATGACGCCCTGTGTATTAATGACATTTAATCTATTAAAAGACAACTAAAATACTCACCACTTTAATTTTACTAGATTTTTACTTGTAATGTTTCAGTAAAAAGAATGTGGCACAATAGAAACTGAACTTCTATAGTTAGCAGATGAACCACTTAAGCAGCTTACAACACTGATACTATCAAGACTCATTGTCTCAAGTACTAAAACGAATATCATGGAGCCAGAAATAAGAATTTTTTAGAAATGCAAACAGCACCATTCTTTCATATGATGACGATGATGACCTAAGTCTATGGTTTACCCTTTCATTTTTCGTCTCATACCTTTGTCTTTCTTTGTTCACATACTTCAGCTATCACTGTTAAATTTTAGTGTCTTCTTTCTTCACATTTCCAAATTAAATCTTTGCTTTTCAGTGCTCCTTCATATGTTCTTCCCCCTGTTCCCAGTTAATACTTGGTATAGTAACATGGCCAAGTTCCATGCCATTCCAGAGTGTAACAAACACCATTTCAACTTCTATAGCAGAAATAGAAAAAAGAAAGGTCTCATTATGCAAGATGTTGAAGATACTCAGAAGAAGAAATCAGCAGTATTATGAAGTATTTACAGCCGAAAGAGTTTATCCTAAGCACACGCTTGAAATCAGCAGGAGTGCTCATGATAACAGAGTTAATCAGTGTGTTTAAAGAATTTTGGTTTTAAGTAACTGAGACAGACATAAAGCAGGAACAATACTGGAGGCAGAAAACTAAGCAAAGAAGAGTAAATTGCATTCCTGAATTCAGCAGAGGAGTCAAAGGCAGAAATTAGTCTCAGAGCATAAAAGTGCAAGTTACAAGCACTAACAGCAGAACTTTTCACATCACTATAACGAACTTGTTACCCTGATTTTCTATAATGACCATTAAATACTTTCACAAAGAAACCTCTTAATTTAAGTTATGCAAATGTAGAACAAACTACGGAATGGGTCAGTGTAATTTCCTGGCAACTTAAACATCTTCTGCAGTAATTTAAAGGTTTCTAGTGCGTTCTTGTATCTCTGTGGGACACTGAAGTAGTTTTCTTTTTTCCTTTTCTTTTTCCCTTTCCCTTTTCCCTTTCCCTTTTACATTTCTTTTTCTTTCCCTTTTTCCTCTCCTTTTTTCCCCTTTTCCCTTTTTTCTCCCCCTTTTTTCCCTTTTTTCTTTTCCCCTCATCCTCTTCCCCTTTCCCCGACCCCCCTTTTTTTCTTCTCTTGAAATGATAGATATCTCTGCTTACTGATTGCTACAAGAAGAGTATCTGACAGCATAACAGTCACAGCTTGGCTGGGATAGAGTTAATTTTCTTCGTGGCAGATCACATGGTGTTGTGTTTTGCTTTTTCGACCAAAACAGTGTTGACAACACATTCATATTTTCAGCTGTTGCTGCACAGTGCTTGCACAACATCAAAGCATTCTGTTTCTCACTGTATTCTTCGAGCAAGTAGGCCGGGGGCGGGCAGGAGCAGCTGGGACAACTAACCTGAGTTCACCAAAGGGATATTCTGTGCCATATGATGTTGTGTTCAGAAGTAAAACTGATAAAACTGGCAGGAGGGGTGGTGGAGTGGCATCCAAGTTAGTGCCCAGGGACTAGCTGGGCATTGGTCATCTAGCTGAAACTGATTCCTTTTGTGTCATTTCTCCTCTGCACTTTTTAAATTTTTCCCTTCACTTATTAAACTGGCTTATCTTGACCCACAAATTTTTACACTTTTGTCCTTCCTATCCTCCCCCTTTATCCAGCTATAGCAGGGTGAGCGTGCTACCAGATGGGGGCTTACCTGCTAGCTGGGGTCAAACCACCACAGAGACTTGTGTCCCTTCTTCTGATGTAAGAAAGTAAAGCTAAAGAAACAAAGCATTATATGGCACCAGCTACTGTAACCTTTAATTTATCTTTGTGAGTTTAAGACTTAGATTGTATTATCTCCATGCTTTGATGTAATGTGTCTGAGTTTTTGCTTGGATACAGCTCCTGCTGATGACTGCTACAAATCTTCCAATCTCCCATGTGATATTCGTTTTTGTATAACACTCCATAAGTACTGAAAGTGGTATTTTGTTTTGTTACAAAAGGGAAGACTGAACACTGATTGTCCTCCCTCAATACAGCAGACCACTTCTGATTTTACACTTTAAATTTTCCACATTAAACTGTAACAGTTTTAATATGACAATTAAAATGAATTTCTTCAAAGTAAACTCCTTTTGCAGAAGGAACTTTCAGAATACAGATGTGACTCTGTCTTCAAAATGTTAATTTTCTAAATATATTGTAAATCTAAATAATCCATTAAAACTTGCCACCTCTGCAAATAGTTTCTAAAAATTACGTCAAGCACTTAATCATCTTACAAAGTATATTCATTGTGGTTTATTTAATTTATTTATATAAATAATATAAGGTGGTTATACTGAGGTTGGAAGGGACCTCTGGAGGTCATCTGACCCAATCCCCCTGCTCAAGCACGGCCACCTACAGCCAATTGCCTGGGACCATGTCCAGATGACTTTTGAACATCTCCAATGATGGAGACTCCACAACCTCTCTGGGCAACCTATGCCAGGGCTCAGTCACTCTCACAGTGAAATTGTGTGTGCTTACCTCCTGAACCTCCTGTGTTTCAGCTTGTGCCCAAAATGTCATTTTCTGCAAAGCTACATTCCAGCCTGAGATCCCCAGATGATTAATGAAGATGCTAAACAAGACTGGACCCAGTACTGTCCCCTGGGGTGTACTGCTAGTTGCTGGCTTCAGAAAGTTGGTAATCTGTTAGCTAGTTACTGACCTCAACTTAAAATAATGAAACTTTAGCTCTCTGGACTATTTTAATATAATATGTAATATTTATTTTTCCACTCTTTTTATTTATTTCTATTGTCTTTTCTATTGTCTTTTGTTCTTCCCATTTCTTTTTTTTTTTTGGTTTGGTTTTTGGGTTTTTTGTGTGGTTTTTTGTTGGTGTTTTTTTTTTGTTTGTTTGTTTTCTGTTCTGACCTTGCCAGTTTTACCTAGAAATATTACTAGGAAAGCAGAATTTCAAATGCGTTCCTTTACCCCATATTTCTTTGCCTAAAAGAAACATTTAATTTCTCACTAGAAGTACATAAAATTTTCAGTATTTTTTTTTTTTTTTTTTGAAATTTACACCACAGTGTTTCATTCACATTCACTATTAGTTTTCCTGTAAACTAGGTTTTACATTTTAATATGAAAGTTACTATTTCATAGTTCAGCAAGTTTTTCCTCTGGAATATCTCCATCTTCAAATAATAATACTAAAATGCCCCTGAATTTCCTTGAATAAAAGATATCACTCCTGAGTTTTCAGTTTTTACAAAAGTAAAAGCATAGTAATTATTATTGTGTCATTCTTGACTTGCATATATTTTTCTGTATATCTGCCCTGTAGGGTAGCTACAAATATAATAAACTTAGATAATGATTGGACTTACTATCTGATTAACATTTTCTTGGTTTTGGCTGGGCTAGAGTTAACTTTTTTCTTAACAGCTAGGATAGTGTTGTGTTTGGAATTCAGTACGGGATTTGCTATGAAAAAAGTGCTGATAACATCCTGATGTTTCAGTCGTTGCTAAGAAATCCAGGACTTTCCAACTTCCCATGTTTTGCTAGTGTGCAGGTGCAGAGGAAGCTGGGAGGGAACACAGCCATAGCAATGGATCTAACTAGCTACATATCATACAATGCCATACTCAGTCATACTCACTGTATTAATGAGGATAGGCTGGGAAGCTCTCTTTCTCTTCTGGGATCATGGTTTCAGGATTTTCTCTGCTCTGAAATTGTTATGGGGAAAGGGCTGGGCTTTGGTCAGCAGGTGGTGAGCAGTTGCTCTGTGCATCACTCCTTTGTATATTTTATTATAATAATAA
>NW_010100472.1:2990-3239 GCF_000699245.1 Pterocles gutturalis | reverse complement strand
CATGCCTTTTCTCCCAGTTTGTCACCTTGAGTTACCCATTAACCCAGCAGCAGGGCACGGCGCGGCAGCACCACAACATCCGCCGGCGCTCCCAGCGAGGGTTTGCTCCCGGCAGCCGTGGCACCAGCCAGGGTCCTCCATGGATGCTCTTCCCACCGCTCCGAGAGGGATGCGATACCCTGAAGGGATGTGGTGCTGTCGGGAATAACCCCTCGTGGCTGCTGCGGGGGGAGCCCGGGAGGGGAGGGG
>NW_010100472.1:1939-2945 GCF_000699245.1 Pterocles gutturalis | reverse complement strand
TGATGCTGATGCAGGGCCAAGGCGTTGTTTGCCGACAGTGGGCACTCCTTGCCGGGCAGGCTCCCACCCCCCCTTCCCGGGCTAGCTGGATTCCCAGCCTCATCCCAGCCATCCAGGGGCTGCAGCCCCTTGCCCGGGGAGCCCAGGGGCAGGGCAGGGGACATTCCCAGCCAGGCTGGCCTGGAGCAGGCATCAGTTTCAGTGCAGGCAGAGAGCTGGCACGTGCTGACTCTGCGGCCACCCACACCTCCCTCTGCGCAAGTCCCCACCACTGTTTTGGGGTTTGCAGGCTCCATCACTCAGCCAGCCCTCCCGAAACCCCAGGGGAGGTGGGATGCCTTGAAATCCAGCTGAGGATGGGCCAGTTATGGCTTCACCTCCTCCCCACAGGTGCTTTGGGAGAAAATTTGGCTTTAAGAGAGAGAGATGGTCTCTCCACCTCCCAAGAAACGCGTCCGTGCTCTGCACCTCCACGCTTGCACCGCAGCCTTGCCAGCGGCAGGAAGGATGCTGAAGAAAGCCGGGCTGATGCAACGCCCCGGCACCTCTCCTCCCCTTTCTGAAACGTCCACACGCCTCCAGCTCCCCTGACCCCGGACACCCGAGCCCTGTGCTGTGCCCAGAGGCTTCCCCATCCTCCCAGCTCAGCAGGGCAGATGGAGGGCTCGGACACCACCTTGCTGGCAGCACCCGGGCTGCGGAGGACAAGTGCCACCCACGAGATGCTATCGCCCTGCGTGCTACGGCAGCTCCCTGCCGGCCTCACCCAAGTCACCTCCTCCTCATCCTCAGCCGGGGAGCCGGAGGAAGGCTCTTCTCTTGTTCCCCCTGGGGCCAGCAGCAGCCGTGGTGCAAGCGGGGTACAAGCCCTGCCTGCGTGCCCTGGCATGCTCTGCAGAGCGGTGGCACCCTCCTGCCTGCCCTGAGCACACGGCCACCCCGCAGGGACTGAGCCCCACGGCACCCGACCAGCGCTGGGGCTCCTGCCCGTCCTCCTCCTCCTCCA
>NW_010100472.1:1420-1881 GCF_000699245.1 Pterocles gutturalis | reverse complement strand
CTCTGCCTGTCACCCGGAGTGATGCTGATGCATCCGAATCATCCCCAGGCAAACGGGTCCCACCAGGGAAGATGCGCAAGAGGCCTGATGTAACGAAGGGAAAGTTAACGCCTACGGACTGCCGCCTTCCCACGCCGCCACCCCGGAGAGCCGCAGCCCCGGCAGGGCGCTGGTTCTGCTGCCGCGAGGCAACGGGCGCATACACCCAGGGCACAGCGCGATGTGGTGACTGGGTGACCTGGACCTGCCTCCGAGCATCCTGCTGCCCTGCGTGGGTCTGGCGGGGAGCTCGGCACCGGTCCTGCGCCGGCCGGAGAGCACTGGCTCTGCCACCCTGCATCAAGGCGTGGGGCGTCAAAAGAAAAACAAAAACCAGCTGTGACACGAGCAGGGGCAGCCAGGAGGAACAGTCTGGCACAGGGGCAGATGTGCCGGGGACGCGGGCAGGAGGCGCAGCCGGC
>NW_010100472.1:356-1364 GCF_000699245.1 Pterocles gutturalis | reverse complement strand
CCAGTTTTTCCACTCGTGCCCATTTTCCTGGTGAGTCAAACCCGGCAGGAGCCCAACTGTGCCTCAGCGTCGCCCCAGAGCTTCCAGCGCCTTCCCCGAGCTCCCGGCCAGCTGGAACTGCTGATGTCCGTGCGGTGCGGGCTGCCTGGGCGATGCAGGCTCAGGCACGCTGCAGCAGGATGCCCCACGAGGCGCAGGGAGCCCAGGAGGGGTCCCCACCCGCGGTGGCACGGTTCCAGCGTCACCATCCCACCAGCATCCCCGTCACCAGCGGCGGGTGGCGGGGAGGCCGCGCCTCAGCCCATCCAATGCTGGGTGCAGCAGGGCTATTAAACAGAGGTTGAAGGTAACTTATCCTAATGATAGTAATTATAATAAAAAGCCACTTCTTGCACCACACTTACAAACAACACACGAGCACCCTGGTCCAAGTGAGCTCGGGCTGGGATGGAGAGCCAGGGGAAGTCCAACACGCAGCAGTGTGGGCGAGGGGAACAGGAGGACATTGACCCCAAGAAGGACAGGGATTTACCATGACTCAACCCACGTCACACACCCCAAAGAGGCTGTGATGAAAGTCTCTCATTGCTTAAATTGGTGGGGTAATTAGATGATCCAGTTTCCCTCTAGCAAGGCTGTGAAAATTTTTTAATCCACTGTCGGGTTTGGGTAATTATTGCTCCTTGCTTTGATCTCCCCTATACATTCTGTTTGCACAGATGATAAACGTTTGGGGGTTAATTTGTCCGTAGCCAGACAGGGCTGGGTGACGCAGAAGAGGGATCTGTGGCCGAAGGACGGAGCTGAGCTCCTGAGAGCCACAGGAAGGGGTGCGGAGAGGCGTGCCGGTGGGAGGAAGGCTGGCTCTCATCTTCCCCTTCGCCCCTCTTGCATTAACACATTTTTCCCCACTTTCCAAAACCCTCCAAGTCCCCAGGTGTGAGCAGGGGGGATGCTGATGCCTGCGGGTCCACAGGCTCCCGCATCCCTCAGCACGGGGATGGTGCA
>NW_010100472.1:0-337 GCF_000699245.1 Pterocles gutturalis | reverse complement strand
GGCAAAGCCGGGGGGTCCAGAGCCAGAGCGGGGCTGTGCAACCCCTCCTTCGGGGGGCTGCTGGGGTACGGCTGCCCCAAAGTAGCCAAAGCAAGAACCCAAGTGCCAGCGAGGGCGCCAACTCCCCCATCTCCCTCCAAAGGGGACTTTGGGGGGTGGCAAGGCTGGCACACGAGGTGTATGCCGGACGCAGCACTGCTGGCCTCGTGGGCCAGGAGGTGGCTTTTTTCCCTCCCCCCTCGTGTTCCAAGCCGGGATGGTTTATCTAGTGCCAGGCAGAGTCTGATCTCCCCGGGCCCCAGCGTTATCACAGCAGGTATTTGCATTGGGACGGTGA
>NW_010100471.1:0-32252 GCF_000699245.1 Pterocles gutturalis | reverse complement strand
CTGCCAGAAAAAAAACACTCTTAACCTGTCCTGCTTTGTGCCCTTGCTCATGTTATAAAATAGACTTGTAATTCTTTATTTCTGCCTTTTGACACAGCAGGTACAAGATTTTCAAAAGGGCACATCTCCCATGTGGCAAGCCAAAAGGAAGGAGCCAAACTCAGCATCAGATGCTCCCACTGTTCTATATAGGAGAAGCTGGATGCTGAGACCTTCCGAGGCTCTAGCATGAAGAATTGGAGTTCAGGTAAGTTTTTGTAAGCCTTTCCCATAAAAGCAGCTTGCCAGAGGCAATCTGACCCCTTTTTCCAGGCTATTGCAAGCAGTTCAGCCACAGTGCCAAACTCTGGAGTCAAAGGAGACGACTGAGGAACCAAGCAAGTTGCCATGTGAGTTGCAAGCAATATTTTAGAGCTGCACAGCGAGACAAAAGGTCACAGTCTTGAGATATTTCCACAGTATTCATGTGAGATTTTAGCCCTCTGCATGCACTTGAAAAACATAAATGCCACAGATTCCATCATGTGTACCAAAGGCAAAGCTTTGCCTCAGCATTGCTGTCAGAAAGACAATTTAAGTGAGGAAGTAGCTAAGAACAACACTATTTAGAGGCAGTCAATATAATGAAAATACATGTTTATTATGTTTTTCATGGTTCTTATAAAAATGCACAGGCATGCGCATGTGGCTAATCACCTGGCGGCTTTAGGGTATGATTTTCCCGAGTTCTTAACCAGTTTAACGGTGTAAGTCTTGGAGGCCTTCAGTTAACTCCCTGCTGTCACCCAGTTCTCTGCTGTGAGGCTTTGTGCACTTGGCTCTGGATCCTCTGCTCATTAAGACGTGAGACTTCACAGATGATCTAAAACCGACACAACACACTCCCAAAAACCAAACTTCCAGATGGTCCGGTGTTGCATTAGTGCTCTCCCACTGCAGCTCAGGACCCTTTCTGATCTCAGAGTATTAAAGAAAGAATCCACATCCCAAAGCAAAGCTCCTTCAAGCGTGCTGGGTTTGACGTTAAATAGCCACACATCTGTACACATCGCTGCTTCGCCTCCGAGCTCCCAGTCTCCCAATATTTGAGAAGCACTCCCATTCAGTTGAGTGAAAGAAAGCAGCATCCAGCTCTCTAGGATCAGGTTTAGGGCTTTAGAATTTCTTTTTAAAGTGTGACTGAGAGAGAAGCCTGACATCATGCCGAAGAGCTTGTTCAGTCATTTTAAACGTAATGATTTGCTAACCCTTCAGCACAGGGATGTTCTGCATTTTACACAGTTGCCAATAAAACAATAATTATTTCAGAGCCTATGAGCGATAAATTTCAAGCAGTTATATAAAAAGTTAACACCTTCTGTAAACAAAAACATTTTTAAAAAATCCTTACCCCCGCTAAAGCATAAAAAATGAAACCAATTGGTCTTTTCATCAACATATTAAAATTAACTTTGATGTTAATAAATAATTGACATAATATATCATTCAGACCTTTACCTGCAGAATTAAGTAGGATGTAAAATGAAGGTTATTTATTTAAAAGGAAGTAATATAAATGAAAAAGTGCTGTCATCCTAGAATGGCAACAAAGTTGCAAATATATTGAACTTCATCTAGCCCTGTACCTGGCAGGAGACCAGCTTTCCTGCTGTGTCATGTTCTGTTTGTTAAACATTTGGATAGGAAAAAAAAAATTCTAGCTCCAACATGTAGAACCTGTACCTGGCAGGAGACCAGCTTTCCTGCTGTGTCATGTTCTGTTTGTTAAACATTTGGATAGGAAAAAAAAAAAATCCTAGCTCCACCATGTAGAAATACACTAGTTTAACCCCAGAAAATTACTCACTTGTCTAAATCCTTTCAAGAGGCACACATCACACAGTTACTACAGAGAAAACCCAAGGACAGCATCAAGGAGGGAGGATCCTGACAGTCCATGGGACACAGGGCTGGACCGGTCTCTCAAGTCATCCAGACCCCTGTTAATGAGCTGAAGAACCACACACGCTATAAAGTGACTTAAGAGGAAGACTCCGTCTGCTATATAAGGGAGAGAGACTCACCTGAAGACATTAAAATCTATATCTAGTAAGAGCAGCACAGACTATCCTCAGCTTCACACATCCAAAGGAGCATTTAAAACCATGGTGCACCTGCTTTTTTGTCAAACACTGGAACAGGCTTCCCAGAGGGGTAGTCAATGTCCCATGTCTGTCAGTGTTTAAGAGCCATTTGGACAATGCCTTTAATTACATGTTTTAACTTTTTTCCAACCCTGAAATATTCAAGCAGTTGGACTAGATGGTCATTGCAGGTCCCTTCCAACTGAACTATTCTTCTATTCTATTCTATTCTATTCTATTCTATTCTATTCTGTTCTATTCTATTCTATCCCATTCCATTCTATCTGAAGGCTGGCAGGAAACTAGATGATGAATGAACCCTCTGAGCATCGTACTTTGGGCCCAGGCTGCATTTCATTCTACAAATGATCTTTCTAAACTTTTCAAATCTGTTTCAAATGGATTTTTTTTTCTTTTCATTAAGTGTCTTTTTCATTGCAAAACATAACAGTTCTTGCTATATTCTCCTATGATTCACCATGGAGGAGAATCTGATCAGTGCTGGGGCATAACAACACAGCAATTTTAATAAAGCCAGGATCTCTCTTACATAAGGATCTCTTTCCCAGCAATAGCTTGAGAACATTCAGCTATTCAAGGAAAAAGGCCTCTTGTTTTGTGAACTTTTGAGAACCCAGCTCATGATTTGGCAAGCTCAAATGCTTTTCCAATAAAGTGGCTGTCAGGCAGTCACAAACAAAATGCAAAACACAGCTTGTGCAGAAGGAGAAGAAAGGCTAAAAGTATTTGAAAACATCGGTATTGACAGAACAGCTCAGCCATCTTTGTTCTGAAGATGGAAGAACATTTTGTCTATTTTTTCATTTCTTTTCTAAAGCCGTTAAGCTCTCATTCCACATGCCTGTCTTGGCACACAGGTACCTGGTTCAAACAAAAGCATCCGCATTCCTCTGCCTCAGTTACATTCTTCAGCCAGAGCCCCATATCTCAGAAATAACTGGAAGGGATGGAAATACAGTTACTCACTACACAAATGACTCTCTCGGATTTTTTTTTTTTGTTCACCATGTGACAAACCGATTGTTGCTTGAAAGCATCTCAGTACTGTGCCAGGGCTGGGCTGTAATGAAGCTAAAACCAGCCTTCCTGGAGCCAGTCTCGTATGGCCTCATGTGGAGCCCGACACCTGCCTCCCGCTTATCGGTTGCAATTATTTTGTGTTAATTGCTGCTAGTGCCTGTTGCCCCTGAGTGCCATGGAAGCTGACACAAAGCAGTTCTGCTTAACTTATCCTCTTTCCTGCCGCTTGCCTAAAAGGCTCCATCTGTTCTCTGGGAAAGAAATCCCCCTGCTCGGCCCTTTGTCCATTTGGTAACTGCAGAAGACAACCCATCCTTGCTCCCCTGGATAAAAGGTCCATTTGGTCACCCACTGGTTGCTCTGCTCCTATGACTTGTGCAGCGGAGAAAGATTTGTCCTGCTTCTAAATCCCTCGGCCACCATCCCTGGTTACCTCCCTTTGTACTATAGCTGCAACTTCTGAAGTCGCCTGGAGGAGTTGGCAGTCCAGTTCTCATTAGTTTTAATAGGAACTGAGCATCGAAACCCGGCAGACAGGTGTGAGATGCCCAGCCTATCAAGGTACACTGTATAGCATGCCATACCCTTATCTTCCAGTTTTTACCAAGCTGTCCATATTTATAGATCTGACTGACTTTAACTAAAATCAGGAGAGAAGGTTAAAGCTGGGCATGGGGGAATACCAAGTAACAATAAAAGAAAATTGATCTTATCAGTTTTTAAAGCAGCCCAAAAGGCCTTCGCTGTTCAGTGCTGGTGTACAGAGTCGGTTATATCCACAAGTTTCAAAGACACTGAAATTACTGATCCAATTTGAAAAACCATTAATCCTCTAGCAGCTCTTGGGGCAAGTCTTGGCTTTGTTCATGTCCTATGGGACGCCTGTGGATATCTTTGCTTCTTTTAGAGGAAGAATGTTTTCCCTCCAGCAGACAATAAGAGGTGCAAGATTCTCCTGGGAAGTATTTACAAAGGTTTCCACTACCTTCAGTGTGACTTAGTAGGTGTATAGTAACAATCAAAGTATAGCTGAATGGGAGTTCAATGCTTTAAGTTGAAAGTTGCTCATTCTTTTCTCTATCGCACAGTTCAAAGAGCATCAGAAACTAGTGGAGCTATTGAATTCCACAGCCAGAAATAGCAGAGAATCAGATCAGACCCTTCAATGCGAAAGAATATTGCTATTCACTAAATGAGTCCTATCTCCATTATGGGCTTGGCATTTCCAGCTCAGCCAAGCTGGATGAAGTTTTCCTTTCAGTCTCAGCAGCCATCTTCCTTTGCTTTCCAAATGAAAAATAACACGGACTTTCCTAACCATCCCATTCTCCACCCTCTCACCCCCCCCCCAAACCCTCATTAAAGGAAAAAACGAGACACTAGTCAGTACAGAAACTACTTTGAGCTTACCCATGAACAGGTCTATTTAACGTTAAACCCAGTGGTGCAATACATCCATATATATTAACCCCTGTCATCTATGGCTGGTAAATCTTTGCACATAGCTGAAGAAAGCAGGAGCTAACCACCTCTGAATATACTTTGAATACAAATATTTTTGCCCTATATCAAATCCTGCTGGTAGGTCATTTGCAGATCAGGATGTAGTGAAAGTTTTGTAGTTAGATTATAGAAAGCCAGTGAGCCTGGGTAATGAGTATTCTCTATATATAATCACAAATACATCTTAATATAAATATACATTCTGGTGTGTAACTGTATCTCAGCAGAGTCTGAAATGCTCTTGTGATACCTCCTGGCACCTCTTGTGGTACCAGCCAATGGTCCCTGTTCCATTTGGTGACCTGAGTTCCTCGCCTGAACTGCATTTCCCAAAAAGTCCCACTGCCCACGTGGTTTCTTGGATATATCAAGGGGTTCTGACCTAGGGATAAGGAGATTCTGAGATATCTTAACAGCAGGAGGAAGCAATAGCGCACTTTGCATCACAGGTCATAGTAATACTGGAGGTTTCATGGCCAGAGGAATCCAAGGTGTTAATGCATTTTCCTGCAGGAAGGGAGCTGCTTCTGACTTGATTTTCCAGGCAGGATTTGCCAGCTGTGTAGGTTTAAGAGTGACCTTGAATAACAGTAGAGAAATAGAACAGTATTTGAATTCCACCAATCTCTAACCAGTGCTAAAAAGTGAGCTTCTGAAGCCTTTCAACTTTCTTTTCACTTTGAGAATTGTTTCTGTTGTAGGAAAATCAGAAATGTCTCCTAGGCAACACTCGCAAACAAAAGAGGAAGGAGTAAGGAATCAACACAGGTAATAAGAAACACTGTCAACAGGCTGCTGCAATACAAATGTAGATGTGGCACATATGCTAAAGAGATTTAATTTACCTTTACCCTTGACGAACAAATTAGTTTCTTTATTTTTTTGAATGGGGTTTTTAAGACAATTCCCATTTAGGACCTTAGGAATGGCATGACGAAAACCTCAATAGGCGATATTTTTCTAGTAAATTCTTAATAAAATACTGTTCTGGTATCCTCAGAGTCCTAAACTATTTAAGACAATGGATAATTTATTCTCTTGCCAATATCTATCAAAGTGAAGTCTTAATCTTTCTAGCCACAATTATTTCTACTGATTATTATTACTAATAGCAATAAAGTGTCAGGAAAAAAAAAAATGACAGCTAAGCAACGTAAGTGAGCGTCCTGATTATCAGGATGATGCATGACACTTAATCATCACATCACAGCTGCAGAAAAGCCCTGTGACGCATTTTGAAATCATGTTGACAACCTGCCTGCATTTCCTACACCTTCTTTGTGCAAGAACACCCAAACGCCCAACGCACTGATGTGCATCTGCTCGAAGCTGGGCTGAGTTTCTGAAGCTTCATTTCTGTATAACAGAGGCTTTGAGGAGCCAGGCTGTGTCCTGACAGGACTGCCTGCTGCCCGAAGCACACAGCTAAGAAGTGGAAACTGTAAAAGCGGAAAAGCATTGGAAATTATAAAAGTTGGGCAGAAGGCATATTTCCTCAGAAAAAAAAAATAAAATAGGAAACTCCAGCAACGCATGTTCACAAAGAAATAATGTTGTGTTTTTTGGTTTGGGTTTTTTTTTGTTGGTTTTTTTTGGTTTTTTTTTTTTTTTTTTCAGATAGCCTATGGTTCCTGGAGAACTTTGGGGAGCCACTCTACCTACTGTTCTTTTCTGTCTTCATGTTCCATACTCTGCAAATCCCTCACTGTAACATTTGTGTTGTGACAATGGGAGTATTTGCACGCAAGCTCTATATTTGTGAGTTATGATACTGTCTGGTCCTGCTGTTCATTCCTCACCCGAAGTCATAATGTGCTCTTCTTAAAATCATAATCACCTGCACAGCAACCGATGTTGATGTCATAAACAAAGGGTTATGACTTCAGCTGAGAAATCAGTAGGAACAGAAGAGCTCACACAAAGAGAGACACTGTCTGCATGCAAATGTGTCCAGTTAAGAGGAAAAAAACAACAAGTGAGAGTCATTACTTACAAAGTGATCTGTTAGTCGGATTGAATTCTCATGGAATATTTTTCAGATTCTATGAAGCATTCAGTGCATCTTAAAAGAAAAAAAAAGTACAGCCTGGCTCCAAATCTCTGCCGTTATCAGTTGGCATAGATCACTGGATACTAGCCCACCTGCAATCTGTAGCAAATTGTGCTCTGCCTTTTGCTCACTGTATGAGGAGGCTGTTCATTCGCTCTATCTGTTTTTATCAGCCCGTTCCGATTTCAATTCTTTTCTTTATCTGAAATCCCCGGAGAGTCGCACTAGAGCTTGGCATCAGCTGTTATTAAATAAAATAGTTGAACAACAGATGGGCATTTAGGGACCTTACTCACTCACACAGCAGGTGCCAGCTGAACCTGAATGCCACTAAACAACCAAATAATCTGCAGGGATGTTGGTGGTCAGGCTGTTATCCTTACTGGCTTCATTCAAAAGCAAGGAGCCTGAAGGCATGCCTGCACACCAAGGGATGCAATCCTCCCTCCTCAGCCAGGAGAGCGTCCCGCAGTGGCCCTTTCTCCGTGCTGTCGGGTTGCACTTGAAGGCTGCTTGGACAGTCTTAAAACCAGTGTGTGGAAACCACAATTTAATGAGAGCTGTTCACTAAACCAGTCTTGACTTGACCTGAAGCAGAAAGGGCATTCCTTCACCCCTTGGGTTGTTTGCTGAAATCCTGTCCAAGCAAAAGCCTGAGGTTTAGAACAGAAGTAAACAAACTTAGTAGGAACTGGGTACGCATTTCAAGGGTCTCTTGAAAAAACGAATCAAAGTTCAAGAAGGTACCCAGGGCCCCAGACTTAAAGAGGAGATAAAGTTAGGTGTTTCTTCATGGCTTGCACACAAGATATTTTCCAAAGTCTTGCAGGGGAGAGGCAGGAAGAAATACTGAACCAGTTCTTCATCTGACAGAAATGTGGTGAAATCAGTGGGTGATGTGGATTTACACAAGCCTCCAGGCTTTGCATTAATGAAGAAGTGCCACTCAGCAGTTATGTGCGCTCTCACCTGTATGAACGTTATTGCAGAGGAAGGCAGGAGAGCTCGTCTGTAAAAGCCAGAGTGGATGGCAAAGGAAGCTAAGTGGAGACTATGAACACCAGACATGCAGGAGAATGACAGCACATCCCAAATGCAAACATGACTGATTTAATGGGAGGGAATACATCTAATTCAGAGTGACACTAAGACAGGAAACCAAGCCAGGGGGCTGAGCGTAGAGACGTATGAACGAAAAGACCAAGGGGAAAAAAATTATTCTAGTTAGATCACATTACCTGAAAGATGAATACTTTTAGACACTTGCATCTTTCCAAAAACTAGTTGTCAGCGGCTTGAGACTTGAAATGCTATCAGCTCATTACTTTGGCTAGAGACACACTGAGACATTACGGAGTAATTCAGGATGCAGAGGCGATGAGATAGCATTGGGAATGGTGTCAGAGATGAACCAGCAGATACAAGACAACAACAACTTCCGTGTGGTTTTCCACCTCCTGTTTTTCATCCATGAGTGGTTTAACAGTCCTCCATTCCTGTAATTCATCAGAAAGGGATTCCTGCAGGGGATTCCTGAGGGTTGGTTGTAACAGGGCAAGGTCAAGTCTAGCCCTGGCCTGAAATGCATCCTGTATCTCTAAAAAAGTCAGACAGCATGAGGTGCCTTAGAGGCACAGAGAGGTGAAACAACTTGCCTAAGGTTCTTCCGGCAGTTCAGAAGAGTCCAGTGCATTACATATGTCTGAACAGTCTAATTTCAGATCCATCCCCACAGGCAACCAAGGACTCAGACATATGCAGCACAGTAAGATGTATGCCTCTACTACCACCACTCTTCCCGTGTGGTTACGTTTGCCCCAGGAAAAGGGAATGGGCAGGATGGAGTCATCTCAGCAGAGATCCAGCCTTCAGGCTGTTTGGAGGCCACGGTACCTTTGGATTCACTGAATCTCAGAGGAGGAAGGAGTTCCTATTTATTGGGAATTAGAGGTTTCCCACTGATATAACCATTGTACTGCTTTTGTTTTCCAACTAGCTAACTGAAATGAAAGACAGCAATAATGTTCTGAAACAAGCTGCAGAAGATAAATGTGTCACACATCAAATTCCCTTGCTCCCACATGTAGTTGTTCAACGGGATAAATGCAGTCAATGCATATGGTAAGACCACAGCTCTATAGGAATAAGGACTGTGCATGGTACTTATGCCCTGGAATTGCTTCAGGCGTGAAATGACTATTCCTGTGTTATTCCCCATAGCCCCTTGGGCCATCTGGCTCAAAGACAGGCAGAAAGAGAGCAAGCTGGTGGTGAAATTCAACACTGCTCCCAAGGGCATTCAGCATGGGTTCTGAAGGCACTTCAGTGTCCAGAGCCATCTTTCTGCTTCACTGACTTCTCAAGCTGATGCCAGTCCTTCCTTGGTAGACTGTGCACTCTCTGCTTCCAGACCCCACATCTAGACAATCACAGTGGAGAAAAAAAACAATGTTTTCTCGTCATATGTTAACAGTTGCCTAAAAAATCCCAAAAGCTACATGAGGAATACAAAGTGTAGAGGAACATAAATCTGCTAGGTAGAAGTAAGCTATGGAAGCTAGGTGCTATTACTTACCTCATTGAAAGTGTGGGATTGAAAGTTTGGATCTTCATAAAAAAAAAAAAAACCAGTCATTGAATAAAAAGAAATGTGAGGCAGCCAGTGACTTTTTAATGAAGAGCAAAGTTTCATTGCTTTCTTACAGCTGACACTTCATCTACAGCTTGTGTTGGGCAATCTGAACACTCTTGTTAGCAAGCAGAAAACCCTGCCTAACAGAATGCCTGACATTTTATCAGAACAGGCTGAGTAAGATAAGAGATAATCTTCCTGAAGTTTTTCCCATACCTATCTCAGTCTAACAATTCATTTCTTTTCACAGATGCAAGCACTGGCCATGAATGCATTTATTACAAAGAAGTGTCAATGACAAAAATAGTTCTGTAAGAGTGGGGTGTATTTTATGGATCCATTTTGATGAAACATGTTGATCAGTGTTTATAAGTTGCCCTCCAAGACTGAAAGCAGTATGAAGTAGTATAGGTGCTGTGTGGTAGGCAATATATTAGCCTTCCTTCTTGCAAGGACTGTGAGCTGCTGGCACGAGCAATCACACACTGAGCTTTCCAGTAATTATCTTCATTTAGTATAGCAAGGAGGGATCATCTCCTGTGCTTCTGATACCCTTACCAACTCCAAGAAAAGCAGAAAAAAACGCAGTGCCCTCATCCCCGTCCCCACACATCCCCCAGAAAAGAAAACCAAATCTTTATTTTTTTTTCCAAATCCTCAGACAAAACTAAAACTGGTCTTCCTTAAATTATGTTGCAATCATCCTTTGAGGATAATAGATAGGCTTGAGAGCTCTCTGGCTTACAGCATCATAGTTCCTGGATAAACCAAGTATCTCTATGTCAGGGAAAGCTGAACCCTGCTTTAAATTAACAGCTCAGTTCAGCTTTAACTACAGGCAGGAACTTGCTCCCTTGAATTGGTTATAAACATACAAAAGAGTTACTGTTTGTTTAGAGATTTGGGAAACAGAGATTCGGGAAACAGAGGTTCTTTGACAAGCTGAACAACTTCTTCTCAAAGGTAATAGGGAATATATTAAGGTCATTTCTAGAAGCCCCAGAAAAACTGGGGGCCTGTATGTTTTAGATGCTATGGGGGATAGAGGAAAAATAGTTCTGCCCTTGAATAATAATAATAAAAAAACCACACATAAAAACCACAGTTAATATCCTTCAGGTATCTACATTTTCAAAGTGGCCTTAAAAGAGAGGTATGTTTTGAAGGTTTGCCCTGTGTTGCCATGACTGAAAGTCCATTCAAAAGAAATAAGTTAGAAAGCAGCACTAGTACGAAATATCTCTTGGGCTATGGGAACTCAGTTGTTCATGCAAGCAGTTAAATCAAGGACACAGAGTCCTAGATGCAAGTACCAGGCATTTGGAGAGAGAACTGACAAAAGGAGCAATCCAAATCATTTGAATGGAGATGAAAACAAGCAGGAGGGTAGCTCCAGTTTTTCTCTGAGCATACAGAACAATAGCCTGCTCCTGTAAAATGGGTAGTGTTTCCCTAGATGCCACACAGGTAGTGAGAATGTAGGAAAACACTCTGCCTTCCTGGGACAAAATGATTCTGTACAAATGCCCTCATGTGTCATGAGATACAAAAAGTCAAAGGGCCTTACAGCCATCCAGAAGGACTTTGCTGGCATCATACAACACAGTTTCGAGTTAAATGGCAACGTACAGATGAATGAGGACATGATCTGTTAAAGAGAAGTGGCCTTGCCACCTTTAATCAGGAGGAATATTTTCATTACTAGATCAGCACAGAAGTGAGACAGAAGACCCAAAGCTGCCTCTATTGCTTCCTGCTGTTTTACACCGGCTAGAAAAAAATCTGGTAGAAAGTGGGAGAAGACGTACACTTCTAGGATGAAGGGAGAAAACATCCATTTTCCAAACTTTGCTTACAACGTAAGCCAGTCCTGATAGGAAAAAGGAGAGAGACCCTAAATGACCTGAATCTACTGCCAGCTCAGCTAGTGGGGAAGTAATTAGCTCTTGAACTTCAGTCACTGCCACTACATAAATATATAATTTTCTGTAAAAACATTGCTATAATCTGTGTTCAGGGTTTTGACGGCTTTTTTGTACATACAGAATGAGAATATAGTTGTCACAGTTTGAGTTTGTCTCTCAATAACATCATTAAAACACAGCAGCAAGAAAATACAAAGAGCTTATCTTAGCAAACTCATCATTTTTGAAGCATCCGAAATCTAAATTAGCTCCACTCCATTGATTAAAAATATCACTTACAGTGATTTGCCAAAAAAAATGTGTTCTGAAATTTAAATTAGGTTAAGTATTTTGTAGCAGACTGCCATAATAATTTTCCAAAGTAATAAAATCAGTTATCAGAATTAATGATACATAAAATTCATTTTACGATTTCCCTTACATTACCTTGCCTCCCTCCCTCATCTGTTTTCAAACCAAGTCCCATAACTTCATAATGTGTTTTTACACCATGCAGTGACCCTTCCTGCAGCTGTAAGGACAACGCCATTCAGTACAATCCTTTTAAAATTGCCTTGTTGAGCTCTCAGAACACAATCACAAGGAAATGCAGAAAAGGCACGAGGACAGCCGTGTAGAACAGTTGTAGCTACAATAAACCCGAGAGACACTAAGGGTGGCAGGTGTCAAATCAAGGAAAGACCTTTTATATCATAAAAATAATGAAGTGCAGAACTAAATCCTGAATTTCCCAATGCTTTTAAACAGAGTGACCAAAACAGATACTACTCTTAAGATACCAGTGAGGTTGTATCTAGCACAAGAATCACGCTCCGGGTTGAGTACACATTGTCCAGGAAACAGGATTCTTAAAGACCTGTTCAACTGGACACCCAGCACCACTGAGTAATGATGGACTCCAGTGAATGCTTTCAGTGCTGCAGAGTTGAGAATAACAAACTCCAAGGGGCTTTGGTTTTTTCTTCATTATCTCGTGGATGTATCGCTTCCCAGAAGAAGCACCGAGTGTGGGGCAGGAGCAGACAAACCCTTTCCAATGCTTACACAGCAGTGGCAGCCCAAAAAGTCAGCCTGATAGTTTATATTGAAGTCTTGTTAACTCCAAGATCAGATTTCAAATGCCCCTTAGGAAAAGTAGTTTTTTCTAATAATATATAATATAGTTTTTTCTAATAATACAAGTAATAAGTAGGAAATCTTAACGTGCACACCAGTAGTAACTGGCATACATTCCTTTGTAAGATCTGATGGCATATTACTGTAGGTAGTTAAAATCTTCAGATGTAAAAAATGTCACGGTGGGTCTCGATTTCCTACAGCTGGCAGTGTATCTTAGAGGATAACCTGCACATTTCTTACCTTTTGCAGATGTTGAGGATGACTGTCTCTAAACTATTTTTTCCTGGTAGGTGGTAGATTGCTTCTTGTGTGGTTTATATTCAAATATGTGAAATAAAACCACTAAGGTAAAATAAACTCCTTCTCAGCCATTCCAGAGCAGTGGGACTGCAAATATTCGATCAGAGCAATAAACACAAACATAACAGCAACTCCAAAGTGGGATTCTATCCACCTGAATTTCTTACACCTTCCCACCTCTATAAATACTTTAAGAAGGCTTGTGGAACAGGAGAGCTGACCTAAATTTTTCGGCAGGTTTAACAGGTTTTGTTTAAAGTTCAGAACAAGATGAGACTCATGTCACTCTGTTAGATAAGTGATGGTGCTGTTGTTTCGGTACAACCTCTTCTGCATGGCAACTATGGTATGACTACAGAGCTACAGCTTAAAGGAGGGGAGACGCTTAATAAATCATGCTGTGAAGGTCTGAGATAAGAAAAAATAATGTTCTTCTCTGAGAGAGGGCTAAAGAATTGGTCTAGATGAGATGATAAGCAGATAGGGAATCTGCAATTCTGGCTACTTGGGGCTGCCTCGAGCAAGCAGGGATTTACACATGCATTTGATATGATCTCACAAAGGGCTCACTGAGTTTGGCTGGAGTTAAGGTACACTAGATCAAAGCCTACTCATCCTTCTGATCTAGTTCTGGTTCCAATCAGAATATTTTTTGAACGTTTCCAACTCTTTAATCCCCTAATGTTCTCCTATTTTGAACTAATGCAGAGAAGAGAAGAGAAATACCATATATCATGCCGGCAAAACACACATATTGCATGTGTATTTGCATTCATTTTTCAAACTATTTCTATTTCCTTTTGCCCTGTGAAGGCTTAATTGTTTCACCATGAATTCTTGTCCATTCACATGCAGATTTAGTATGCAGATAAAATATGACAGAATTTTCCACAAAGGAGAGATTGTATTTTATGCTGTGACATTTTTATTCTTTTCTTCCTGGGATGTTAGATGCTTTTTAAAGGTAGAATAGATAAATATAATATGGAAACTTTTATTTCAGAGGGGAAATATGGCTCTCTTTTTAAAAGTGAAGGAAAAATATTATGATAACAAATAAAATTATTAATAATACTTAGCATTTACAAAGTGGTTTTCTTTCAAGTGTCTCAAAAGCATTTTGCAAGCAGTAGCTAGGACTCCAAACAGCCCTTCGTGGTTAGATAGAATTCTTTTTTAAAACAGGTGATCTACATGGGACAAAAGAGGGAAACCTGCATCTTCTGTAGCAGAGGGATGGCCAAAACCCATAAGAGCATGAATTTTGGGACAAATGTGAAAGATGGAAGCACACAGAAGAACTGAAAAGGTGTTAGCTCAAGAGCCTGTGAGCCAAGCAGTGCCCAGTGGTGATCTTCTACAACAAGATTTGACTTGTGGATGGTGCTTTGATGGTAGAGATGGTCAGATTAAAAGTGGTCATGTACCCCTTTATTGCCTGAATCCTCCTACCCCCTTTCTTGTTGCGTTCTATGGGTCTTGAATTAATATTATCTTTCAATAACTAAATTGATTACTAAGCTAATTTGCATAAGGGAAATTTAAGGCCAAGCAATGGTAGGCCAAAGGGTGGAGGTGTCACTAAATGTGGCAGCAATGGCAGCTGTGTGGGTCAGAGCTAGAGCTCCATGTTGCTGAAGGGAATTTGGTAAAGAATCCCAATAGGCAAACACAGGTGTGAGCTCAGGGTCTGGAGGTGCAGGAAGGGCATCTCCATTCCCACCCCTGAAGGAATGTCTTTTGATACTCCAGGGGGCACATATTAATTCTTGAATAAAACTAATTTTCAGTACATTGGTTTTTGACTTTTTGGACCCAAAGGTGTTTGAATTTTCTGCCACTCATCTTAATATTTCCATAAGCACTCATATCTGCCTAAATGTCTTGACAACGATAGGAAAGAATTAAAAGGAAAATGCCTGACATACCTCTGGTGTTTCATTTCATTTTCTGGGATATTAGCACAAATCCACTTTCATTGCCCTTTGAAGCAAATATGCTAGCCTGTGAGAAGGAGTTCTCATTCTGCAGCTGTCACTACGGAGCTAGAAGCATCCATTAAGTAGAGAAGGGTGCACAGTTTTATTTTCCAGTGCCAGTGGACCCAGAAAAACTTGGCTGCAAAGGCACTGGAGAAAATACCAAAAGTTCCTTGAAAAGAGTGATAACTATTTGTTTGTGTATCATTTCAGTCTCTGACACTTGATTATGACATTTGTTGTACTTTGTGATACCGGAGATGATTTGCACTTAATAGCTCACAGACTGACATCTCACCAGGGATGAGACTCCACCACAGACCAGAGACTGGGTTTTGTGGCTACTGGGATTTAGAGAAGCCTGGTGTGGGTCTAGCTGCTGTTCAGACTCTTACACCAAGGTCATCTTCAACACCATGCTGCTGTGCCAGGTCTTGCCTCTGTGCTTTGCTCTAGCCTGCACCTTTCTATTCCAATTCCCTTGCTTCTTCAAGTCAGCTTTGCTTGGCCACAAGTTGTGCCTCTGCTTCCCACGGTGAACTGGTACATCTGCTGGCTCCTCAGCTTCTAGATCTCAGATTGTACTTGACTCTAAGAGCATTTTCCACTTCTGGATGTACCATAGACAGGGAGAGAGAAGGACTGAAGGATGCAGTGACTCCTCTTTCTCTGGGAGCACAAGTTCCAACTCAGATGCCCAGAGAGGTTCTGCACTTTACCAAAACTTCCAGAATAATTTTCTGTAAGAAGAGTTGATCTGGGTTGTATTCTAGTGCCTTGAGGACACCTCACTCGCTCATCTCAAAATGCATAAATGCTGAAGACAGAGAATCCCGTTACTTGCATATCAACTCATCACTGACTAACATCTTGCTTGGTCTTCCCTATTATACTTTCTGATTAAAGCAATAAGCACCTCGAACAAGGAAGCTGGATTGTCAATGTGTATGTGTCAGTGATCTCAGTATTTAATAGACTGCAAAGCCCACTTGCACCTACCAAAGGCAAAGCTCTGTTCATGAACCTTATAAGGCCTTAATAACTTTGCACATTTGACCCATCTGTCAAATTTGTTTGAGGTTAAGCAACACGTGCAAGGATTATCGACAACAGCTTGAGTAAAGGAATGACAAACACAGCACGGACGCCAGCCTAGGAATGATGTTGCCCATTCTGCATCTGTGAGCATCCATGATCTGTTAGCAACCAGGAAAGAGCCCAGAAGGACCCAGCAATGCCCCAGGTACATGGAAATGTACTTACAAAATGGCTTTCTGCTCCTTGTGCACATCATTGAAAATGTTCAGTTGATGAGACTTGGCTGGAAATGAAAGTTGGTCTATTTCCCAGATTGCTTGTAATTATATGCCTTATTATGAATAGATATGGAATTATAATGTGCCTAATTACAGTTCCGTTACTGAGACAAAATGTATTTTCTCCTATTGTCTTTCTGAACATTTAGTATTTTACGGCTTAGCTACTAGTCTATTCCCACTTAGCAAAGGGTTCAATTAGCAGGTCAATGAGAACACAGATAATGGATGACTGTACAACCCTACCTATTATAACAATGAGGAGGGGGTTTCATGCTAGAGAGCAGAACTTCAGTTCAACTGATCTCATTAGGGCAACTCTGCAGCTTTGATGAGATTAAGTTCCATTAGGGGCTTTAGTTAATTTTAAAGAACCATGTGATGAGTTTCTAATCCATCACACAGATGGTTTGTTACTGGCGATAAGGTGGGGTAATTACTGACATCCTATTCTGTTTCTGACCTTTGTAAAGAGGCAGAAGGAAGTGCGGCTGCCTAAAAATCCTGGAGAACTTTTAATGTGTTTTTATGCGTCAGCCTAGATGGTCAGAATGTAAGAATGCTGGTAGAACAAGGCTAGTAAATGGCTGACACCAGTAGATACTGATGTCATGTGGCTTGTAAAAGGATATGACACTTAGATCTAGTCAATAGTTGAGCATCCACAGGAAAACAATGTGACCGGGAGCACTTATCCTGAAAATCCTCTTCAAGTGTTACCCTCATCTGCACAGAAAGCCATGTTTTGTGGGTGCCCACTGAAAAAACATCTCTGCTTCTGATTACTGAATATTCACTATGAATTGCTTGTGACCCATCTTCATACGAACTGTTTACTGAATTATGTTTAATGTCAAGTACAGCTAAGAGAACTGTAGCTTGTTTGTGGACAATATACTAACAAAAAAATAATATTTTGGTGATGATTAATTGTTCTCTTCATTCTAGTAATGAAGTTGTAATTCTCAGTCCAGCTTGATCAGACTGCCCGTGAAGTCATCCTAGGATTTCACTTCACTCATTGATTTCGAGAATCCTTTTCCATTACGCTTTTCTGGAGCAAGAAGGGAAATCAGTTTAGTCACATAAACCTCAGCTGTTGGAAAGAGTATCAAAACCCCTGCATCTATGAGCATCCCTACAACATGTGAGAGACTGAGAGCTTTGATTGATGAGTCCTGGTGGAGGGTATGAAGGCTTTAATGGATTTATGTGCAGATTTATGCCCTATCTCCTGAACAGAGACTACCAACCCAGGAGGATCTGGAAGAAAATAAACTGTCCTAATGCTTTGGTTGTGACAGCTGAGGTCAAACCCCCTTCAGATGGGCTGCTGCTATCCAAAGCCTCTGTCTACATGGGTGAGCTGCAACAGAGCTAGAACTCTAAGAAATATGGACTCATATTACACCTAAGCTTACAAACCCCAAGATTTCTGAGACACCCTTCCACAGCATGGAAGACGAATATTTAACTAAGACGGTAGTAAGACTCCTACAGCTTCTCTTGTTTCCTTTTAATCCCAAGAAAACATCATGATTTGTAAATGCTAAATCTGCTGTGTCCATTTTTTCAGTTCATTTGCCTACCAACTCATGTTTACACAAAATGCACGTTGAATGCCCTGGGCACTTTTCTGACCTACTTAGTAAAAGCAGTGCTGAGTGTCTGATTTCCTTAAATGAAACTAGACAACTTCTCAGGTTAAATGTTATTTGTTTTGTCTTACGGATAAACAGACAAGGCAGAAAGTAGACCATAATGACAACTTTTTTTTTCTTTTAAGGCATGACAATTTAGAAATGGTCAGCAACAGAAAGTCCTGCTTCCACAAATGTATGTGCAGCTTTACTCCCTTGGGCAATCATATTTGTAAGAGACATCGTTCTCCCTCATCACAATCTCTATGCGTCAGGATATATTCATACATAGTTGGCAGCAACATGACAGGAATAGCCAGTGAATACTGTCCAAATATCTGAAATGTTGTCTCAAAAGCATTCCAGGAGGAGCATGTCAAGGAGCAGGATTAATTTTTCTTTGACTCTTTCATGTTCTCTTCTAGGAAGCAATTTAAGTCACACCATACAACTGATTTGAACCAACACCAAGTCGAAGGTCAGGGCAGAATGGAGCTACATTCCACTCTCACAACAATGAGAAAGTGCTTGAGTTCCATCACACTTCTAGTACTGTTACACTTTTTTTTTTTAGAGAGAGAACTGGATGAAACCCTTACTGCCAGTCACAGGGGTGGGACTTTTTGTGAGACCTCAGTCACAGAGTTAAGTCCTCTGCTGATGTTCATCTGCGCATCTCCATTGACTTCAGCAGAATGATGCAGAGGACCTGGTCCAAAAGTCTAATGGACTTTGAATTTTATTTTTTTTTCAGAAGACCTACATTAGACATTGAATTAATTAACAAGGTTGCAAAAAATAAATCAAGTGCAAGGTTCCCAAGCTCTCTCCCTCCCATACAATAAGCTAAAACTTACTTTAATTATGGCCCATCACCTGGCAGGAAATCAAAAGAATAAACAATAACACAAGGCCATGCAGAGACATTTTTCTGATAAATTACTTTTTTGAAACGTGGAAGCATTTGCTTCAGAACTTGCTTCAGACATTGCATGCAAAAATTGCTGCAGTTGCTGGCCAATTGTACCTGATTTTGTCTAGATTCAGTCTAGTTATCTGAGTAATAAAATATACAAATAAGCTAAGTAAGATGTTTATATCCAAAGTTACTGTGTCATCTGTTATTTAAGACACAATTTAACAGTGAATGTAAAGGGGGTAAAAGGTGCCTTTGAAAATATAGTAGAATATATCCTTCTTCTATACAATATATACTCTTCTTCCTTGAGCACAAGCATAAAAAATGCATTTTCACATAAGGAAGTAATTTTTTTAGCCTGTCCACATTCCCCTAGGTGTGAAGGTTTGTGGTTGGTATAGTACAAGGAGTATAGACAGAATGGTCTAAAGATATAACCAGGGCAACCTCTGAGAGAAGGACATCTTATTTGAGATAAATTGTGAAAAATCAGATCAGAATTAAAGACATTGAGAATGAGAAGGCGGCTGAAACACCAGGGACTGAAATGGGAATTTCCAGACAAAATGAATGGTCTTTAAGGGAATAAACTCAAGAATGAGGGTTGCTGGGGCATGGCCCTAACACACTCACATACGCTGCAACTCAGGCCAAGGATGACTTTTAATGCACATTCGTCAGTGGACTATAGTAGAATACCACCCTTTATAGTATAAGATTACATATTGATAATACATTGCAATGTGCAACAGAATATATCATAATACCCATCCTCTGTGAGAGATAACACTTAAAATATTTTTAGAGGATAAAAACACTGTGTTTGATCCTTTCCGCCTTTCCCTAGAGACAGTGGTCAAGAAAAGTTACCACCAGCAAGCTGTTTCTTCTCCTCCTTCTGCCCACATTTAAGGACGTTGCTTAGCAGGAATAGTAGTGCTAGTAGTAGGTACAACTATGACTTGCTTCTTTCTGAACCTGTGAATACTATCTGGGATACTGCCTCACTTTGAGCAGCCTGAGCAGGGAAATATCAACTAAATATGAATGGCAGACTACCGACACTTGTGCAGGGTCTAGCTGTCACCTTTCTAAAAGACGCACTGGTTTTCTCCAAAGAATTGTAAACTGAGTTGGTGTTTGGACAACACGCCTTGTATAAAAACTAAATTAATCAGGTCGCTTGTCTATCCAGGAGAAAGATAAGAAGTAACTCGATTACTGGCCAAAGAACCAATATGATGGAGATTTCTGATAGTAAAGGGCTCTGTAATCTGACAGAAGAGGCATAGTGAGATCCAAGGCTGCCCTTGGTGTCCTGGTGCTCACCCTTCAAGGACATAACCGTTCCTGTGTGACAGTCTACAGCTCATTAGTACAATCTGTGTTGATTTGCTCTTTCTAGATACTACATTCACCTGAAACTGTCCTTGGAAGGGTTTATTACCATCCTTGGATGTCATGATATCCTTGTCGTACATCCTCCAGTTCTTTCTGTCCTTTTTTTCTGAAAACATTTTAGACTTATGTGTAAGATACTGTAGTGGCTTGATTTTCCTCTGCGGGGAATAACAGAGCACGATCTTGAAGTGCCTTTGGCTTTTTAAACGACACGTAATGCTTCCTTTGGAAATAACAGTGGGTGAGACCCAGTGGTGCAGTGCCAGTCTGAAAATAGTCCTTTTATTGGATGTTGCTCCTTATGCAGCTGGAACAACAGCTGCTGATGTTTGGGAGCACATACTGTAGAGGTCCTCATTTTACTTCTTTACTGCTACTAAACTACACCTACCACAGTATCCTTTACACTGAGGAACTAGTCTATTTGACACCTGGCACTCATATGTAGAGGGTACGTACAGAGCAGGGTGGAGTAACTTCTGTTATTTGTGCTGCTTTGATGGAACAAGTGTCCCAGAAAAAAGCAAAAAGAACACATTTTGCCCCCAGCTTGCATTGAAAATGACTTTTAAATGCAGATATTTCTAGAAGCAAGAAACAATTAGTTATTAGATCCATTGCAATTTATTATTAACCTCTGGTACCCTGAGAACATTCTTCTGCTTAGTCATGTGTGCAACTGGAATTTTAATTTAATTTGTTTAATCTCCTTCTGTACATAGACAGTGTTTAGTAAATTTATTAAGATTCTTTTACACTTTGCCCTCTTTATACTACAGAAGTGATAGATTAGTTAGTCATTCTGAATAAGCGATTTGTCAAGCCTGTAAGCCATATAAAACTAAGTGCATAAATAATTTATTGCCTACTCTAGCAGTAAAAATAATGTACATTTGGCAAATTCTAATTAAAATAATCAAGAGATTAATCATTTGATAGAAAGCTATTTATTAAACAGAATTAATTATCTTAAAGATGTGTCTTAAACTTGGAGTACTAATATGTTCTTACCTGAGACTTGGTAAATTAGGAGGTTTTTTTCATTTTTAATCAGCAACTTCATAAAAAGTGTGGCAAGTATGTAAAGTGGACATAAAAATGTATTTTTGTAATACTTCATGATGTTACTTAGGAAAAACCATTTAAGAAGATTCCTCAGCTGAACTTATCAGGTCAATTTCTTATACTGTAGTTGGGCTTTAATTTAAGGCACCTTTAATGAAACATAAGCTTTTCTTCGTAAGTATATTCATATTAAAATATCTGCAGCATAACTCTTGGTCGTAACTACTTTTCATACGACAGAATTCATCTTATTTACCACAACCTCATTTACATGTAGGTACAAATGCAGAAAGAAAATGATTTTATTTGGAGGGTTTCAGACACAGAATACTGTGAACTTTACAATACCTTTTCAAGCCTGAGAGAGAAATTCAGGTTGAGAGAGGAGACTTACATATTTAATTTACAAGTCCACTACCTTGATTTTTAGAAGACTTGTCTATGACATGGAAGTCTTCATCCGAAGTCTGTGCTTTTCATTCATTCAAACACTCCAGTCTTTTTAAATATCACAAGTATACTGTGAAACTCCGACAAATTTCCATGGGGTAAGAAATATTTTACAGCCAGTTATACTACTCATCATTAAAAATGTACAGCTTGAGAAACAGAGTAGCTTTAAACTTTAAATCTTGACCCCCCAAGATTATAACGGGTTCAAGGAAACTAAATCTGAAAGTTTCATTTACAGCAGTTACTGCAGTATTTCCGTAGTGCATTGGGGGAATAAATCATTATTTCAAGTTCCTTGTAAAACCCTCCTTTTAGGAAGCTGCTCTATCACATGGATCTGAACATGCCACAGGGTTTTGGTTTCCAGCTATATTCCAAACCAGGAGGAGCCTCAATTTGGAGTAAAACTAGACGAAAGAAACTAAAACTTGAGTAAAGCTAGAAAGTTTTTGATCTCATAAAGACATTATCATCCAAAAAAAATGAACTCCTGTTTAACTGGTTCTTTGTTGCAAGCTTCTTATAATTTTGTGGTAGATACATAAGAGGATCTTAAACACCTAAAGTTAAGAAATGTTCAGAATATCAGCGATGGTACCTGAAGAAATACTGCTGCAAGGAGTTACAGAATAGAATTTCAACAGAAGTTACACAGATATTTGCAGATGCTGCTGGGGAAATAGCTTTCAAGTGCACAGGGTTGCCATTTCAAGGCATGTGAAACAATAATAAATATTTACAAAGTAAATTAAACTGTATTTAGGTGTTTTAAGAAAGAAAATGTCAAAAAAGGAAATCACTGAGGAGGCCTGCAACTGCTTCCCAAGTCTAAAACTTGGGAAACAAACCCTGACTACTAAAAGCTTTTTTTAAAAAATAAAGACGCACACACCACTTCCCAAACTTCTTCCAAGGGATCCAAGTCCCATGTGAACTGTAAATGAAGGCATCAAATGCAGGAATTCAATGCGAGGTGAATTTTCAAGGCAACATTTCAAACCAAGATTTCTATGGTATTAATTATATTCTTTGCAAATGAATGACTGCTAAACTCTGCAATTTGATTAGGGAAGGGAGATGTACCTGCTATTCTCAGAGTAAGGTTGGCTGGGCACCTGCATATTTGGATAGACAGGTATCTAAACAGACTATAGAGATCTCCTTGGAATGCAAAACCAGACAAGAAAATGTCTCTTATTCCCTCTTTCCTGAGCAGCCAAAAGTACCCTGAGAGAAGAGATATCAGTGTTTCTATTTCTAACCACACACAAAGCATGGAGTGGAAGAAGCAATCCTGTAAATTTAACCGAGTTTTCCATATTCTTTTCCATAACAAAAGGAGTTGTGCTTGCTAGAAAATGTGCCTGGATGAGAAAGGGGTGCCAATTCCAACACCCCCACCATGTGTGGGGTTTCTTGTGCTTTTTTGTCATCTCTTTGCTTTCCCTGTCTCCATGTGCCCTCCTCCTGCCCCCCAGGGTTAATGTTTTGAGAAGCAAGTGGGAAACCTTCCATCCCTTGGGAAACAGCCACTGTCCCAGCTGAAGGCAGTTAGCAGAGCCTGACTCCTGTTAGCACTGCCAGATTGTAATTCCCAGTCTGTTGTCATCCCTCTGTCCCTGCAGAACTGAGCTGCTGCCCCCACTTAGTGCTTAGTGATCCCTGCAGGGATTTTAACTGGGAAGTGATTAGTGATTCAGGTATATCAGGGCATCAGGGAGGGGAGACTCAGTTTTTTCCTTTCTTTCTCTCCAGGGAAGTTGTTCTCAAAATATAGAAGAGAACTCAATGGATAGAGGCTGGAGGACTCATTTCAAGACTGAAATGAATAGAGGAGATGAGACTGAATATCCTAGGTATGGTCCTAAGGGTGAAAAATCCGCTAGCCAGCAGAGGTGGGGGTCTTTGCAGCTCAGGAGGAGGCTGTCCATCAGGATTCATGTGGTGAGCAGTTGCACTGTATATTCCTATTGACGTTATTACTGTTGGTGTTGTTTTCTTCCTTTTTTCTTTTGTTGTATTATTAAATCTGTTGTTGCCTTAACTCATGAGGGTCCACTTTTTGGTTTTTTTTCAATTCTTTCCCCCATCTCACCAGGGGAGGGGAAGTGAGCAGCCACCTAGCGTTCAGTTTGCCATTGCTCACTTTGCCATTCAGTTTTGCTGAGTGTCCTCAAGATACAACATGGTGGAGAACAAAAGCTGGGTTTCTAGTCTGCTTCCAAATTGGCTAAGGAGTTGGCCTTCCTTATTTTGTAGGGTAACAGCCAACAAGGTCTAAAGAAAAGTCAAGTTGCATAAATCTCTTTGTACCTTGGCTCATGCTCTACTTCTTCACTTCCAGGAACTTCTCAGTATTTAGTTGACAACAGTATAAATTTTTCCTTGGGATCTTTGCCTTTCAGAGTTGACTACCCTTAATTATGAGTGGCTTATTTTCTCTGGAGTTATCTAGAAGAGCCATCAGTGATAATGAAACATTGATTATTCAGACAGCTGTTTGTCATTGATTAACATGTTGCATTCGAAAGAGCAATAGGGCTGACGGAGTAGAGCAGTCTGGGCTCCTGGTGCTTGGCAGTATGTCTTTAAGACAGACTGAATCCAAAACTTATGTAAATGACTTGACTGGAGGATCTGGGGTTACAGGCTGCAGATGCACAGCATAGTTCTGGGGTTGTAAGCAACTTTCCTCTAGAGGCACCCAATGAGATCGTGTCTTAGACTTTGGCTGATGGATATCACTGGGCTCTGATGTCTGTGTTTGGAGCAATTTGGTATTATGTTACTGAAGCAGTGATTGTCTTCAAACTACAAGATTTTACCAGGCTCGTTTATACCAAGTTTTCTAGAAGACACTTCAGAAAGTGGACCCTGGTCTCCATTTTCTGTGGTCTTTCTTTTAAACTTAGCCTTCAGACTGTTGCCAGAAGATCTTGGAGACCATGCTAAACAAGAAAGTGGGTTGTAGGCATGCCTGTACAGCAGGGGCAAGCACAGCTGAACGGGTTCAGTCTGTGTAGATGTCTCAGATGGAAGCAGAAATATGTGGGCTGGATGTGTATCAATCAGTTTAACTAAGCAGAAATATGTGGGCTGGATGTGTATCTGTCAGCTTAACCCTACCAGCAGTGTATATGGGTGGTAATGTGTTGGTGCTGACTCTAGAAAGGCTACGTACTGTTGGAGACGACAGACCTATTTGTCTGTGTCTCCACTAGCTTGGGATCTCTTTCTTCCACTCAGCAGAAAACTAAACTACTCTGTTACCTCCAACTGGAACTACTCATTGCTGCATGAAGATACAATTTTACAGATCTAAATGGATCATGTGAGCCTGCTCCTGGTACAAAGAGGAGGAAACAGAGGACGTGTACACCTTGTTAGACAAGCAAGAGGTGGTGATATGTGAAGGGGTAGAAGGTAATAGGAGAATGGAACACAGATGATATACAAATACAAAAAAAGTTCTCTTTTCCTTCACAGCTTTGGCAGAATTGTGTCAGAGAAGCGTTGCCAGGGGAAAACCATTCAGGGTGCTATTTAAGCGTAGTAGTGATGGAGAGGGGGTTTCCCTCAGCTCAGATGGGAGCTTCCATCTGCCTCCAGTGGATCTCAGCAAAGGAGCTGCTGTTAAAGCAGGATTTCTTCACAGTATTACATTTTCAGATGCTCAGTCTGTGTGAATGTCATCTGTCTGACAGCATGCTTACTACTTCTGTTAGAACAGATGGACTCGTGCAATATGAAAAAAGACAGCATGGGTGGGGGTCTGAGCTGAGCCTTGGAAAGGCACTCTTGGGGATTTTTGGACTTTGATAATTGCCTCCAGGTGTTTTCAGAAGATGCTCCAGGAATACACAGATTAGGAAACTTGCCTTAGATTGAATTCTGAAACCTGTTCCAAACCATGTTGTATGCAGATGGAGTCTTTGTTCCTTGGTTTGTTGGTTTGTTTTTTTTAATGTGGAAAAGCCCTCCAAAACCGGTCTTTAAAAACTCAGCACTTAAGAGTGAATTTCTTGATATGGTAACTGCTATGAATAGTACTTAGCTTACTTAGCATTAGAAGAAAGTGTCTAGTTAAACATACAGGTAGTGCTTTCCTGATAATTCATTTCATTAATTCACTGTGAGATTTGGAAGGATCTGTTCATGATTTTGGGGTTTTTTTTAAGCCAAGATGGTTATAGTTTGTACTTATTTTTCATTTATTAGATTTTACTATGCATGATTTTTTATTTTACAGTTCTTTCTATAATCACATATTTAAGAAAGGCCACATTCTGAAGACAAAAGTGTTGCAACTACCGCATTAGAGAGGTATAGAAACAGCACAGGTTATGGTAGGGAGTGTGTCCCAGTGCTACACTTATTTTCTGCATTTTTTTTTTTTGAGCAACTGTTAGTTAAAACAAACAAAACCAGAAACCAAAAAACCCCCAACTTTCTGCTGTCATTGCAAATCAATGATATATGAAGCTAGTCATTTAGGAAGGGTATTCTCAATCAACTTCTGAGTCAGCACAACAAATATCTATATCAATTAAGGGTGTTTTCTATTTCAATTACAACTTTCTATAATTGCTACCAATAAAGCAGGGGAAATGCAAAGGAAAAGACAGATTTCACCAGTCATCATGACCAGCCTTGGCTTACAGGAGCAGCTCAGGATTTGCATGAGAACAGGACTAAAGAAGTTCTTGCCAGTGCTCAAGTGTTCCAGTGCTCCATGCAGGACATACTGCCTCGTAATTATTGGTGGAAGAACTGCTTATGAAAAAGCAGCAGAAGGCCAACCACTGGTTCATTTCTCTTGCTTCCTAAAGGTCTCCTCCCCTGTAAAACGGAGTACTGGTATTTATACAGTAATTTGAGATCTGGTGAAAAAAAAATGCAGGTGCACTTCAGTAGCAAATAGCATAAGAATACCTGTCTGTAATTTCATGCTTCATTTAGTTTAGCTTTATGTTATGCTAACATCCAACTAGAATATTCATTTCAGGATACAAACTAAATGTAGTGGTACTGGTAATGAAAATATCCTGGTACCATAAACCAATATCCTTCTTTATGTATGTTTGCTTCCAGAAATGTTTCCATCAATACGACTGGAGTCTTTCTGTGTGTGTGTTCTGTTTCCCAGTAAATGTTGAATGTGTCCTAAGACTTCACTAGGTTATTCTGAAAGACTTTTTTTCTTCATAACAGTAGCCATCCTTGAAATGCATGTGCCAATTTCTTCATAGATTTGTTCAATACAAACCTTACTCAGGATAATAAAAATAGATTTCATTTGCTATCATACAAGTTACTACAGAGATGTTAATATTCCTGTTAGCTTTTTTTTTCCTGCAGAGTAATGAAAGAAACAATTATTTTACAAAGTCGATCGCTGAAGGCAGATGGTAGCAGCTCCCTGCTGAGCACAGCTGGTTTTACATTTACCTGGTGAATTCTTGCAAATTTAAACTGAAGCGCAGGAATGAAGCGCTCAGTTCTGAGGCAGTTTTGCGGCAGGAAGGCTCAGAGTTACTTACTGATTGTGATGCTACTTTGGTGCCTATTTAAACAATGTGTCTGCTGCATGTCATGGCTGTGTCTTCTGCTGGGGGTGAAAAAGGAGCATCCTCAAGGGCAGCAGCACCTTGGGGCTAAAGGGCTGACTTCAGTGGACTAATAGTGGTTTCACAGTGTTCCTCTAAGGAGCGAAGACAGGATCCCAGTAGTCTCTGCAGACAGGATAATTCATCCTTGGGGTGTTAAGGTAAAAAGCAGCTTTATATAGCCTGCTGAAATTCTTACTGCTGAATATTCAGAAAGTTATTTACAGTCAGTGAGCAACCCTGAGTGTAGGATTTGTTTCCAGAAAGAATCCCTTTACAAGTCACCTGGTGGTTATAAACATTAGTTTTTTTCTTAAATAAAGATTGCTTTTTATATTGGGGAAAAACTGCACATTATAGCCCTACTGGGAGTGCAAAGGACATGTCTCACATATGATTTAGTTTTGCCTAAGAGAATTTGTTATAGGAAAATCAAAAAGGTATAAATTGTACATCAGTTGTGCTGACACAAAATGTTGGCAAATTGGGCATCAAGAGTGTAATAATATTCATGTCCTTAGTTCTGTTTTATTCTTGTTTATTGCATAGGCTTTCTTGTAATGGTGTATTGTTGGCATTACAGCATGTTTTCTTTTTATTTCTTCCATGTGATCTGAATATACCAAAGAAGTGAAAACTTTCTTGTGCTTTCCGGTCTGTTTATTCCCAAATGGGTACTTTGTATATAATTTGGGAAGTAGACAAGCCCAAAACTGAATACTTTTTGTATGCTGAAACTTTCAGAAAATGATGCTGGCTTTTTCTTTCGTAAACATTCGCATCCAAATCCCTTTGATTAAGTAGCTAGGAAATTGGATTCCTCAGTGTGAGAAAATAACAGCAAGATAAGACAGGAATGACAAGAATAAGCTAATGACAACCAAGATGAATCACTTCCTGACCAGGGGGATGGAAGATAAGGTTGCCTGAACTAACCAAAGGCTAATTAGCATGGTAAAAATCTCACCCCTGGGAGGAGACCTTAGGTGCTGATGTAGGACCACCTGTGTACAATGGACTAATCAGAACACGCTCAGGAGTACACCAGCTATGTAACTGAGTCGACCAATGAGTAATTACGGTTCAACTACTTTGTTGTAACCTGTGTAAAAGCCTGAAACGTCTCTAAAGAGGTGTGCTAGATTTTGTGAACTATCGCCTCGCACCCTTTTCTGTACAGAACGGCATTAAAAGTGGATCTCCACTCTGCTTGTTAGCTCCAGCGCACTGGACAAGAGCTTATTCCTGGATGAGAGACAACATTGTAGGTTTAGGCTGAGCTGAAATCACTGCTTCTGTTGCTTGGTTTTTAGGCAACACGTTAAGTGAGATGGAGAGTGCAAATATATGGGTGGTGAGGCAAAGAGGATGAAAAGCAAAGGGAAAGCAAGCAGAGCAAAGGCTATGTTGAATTTTAACATAGTGACTTGGCATCACTTTCCATCATGCCTAAGATATGTGATTTGTAGTTGGCCCAGATGGCCCTGTCTCTGTTAAGCAGCTCTTCATTAACTGATAACCCAGTTGGCTAGAAGTTCCAGCTGTGCTGCTTTGGTTGTGTTTGCTGAAAAGCCAGGGAACAGTGCTGCCAATCTATTAAGGACAAGCACTTCTCTTTCACACTGGGCATACACTGTATCTTTCCCAGTTTTGTTTCTTTCAATGTATAACGAAGGTATTTGCCACTCTAAAGGAACCGTTTCATTCGGTTGTGGTTTTTTTTGGTGTTTTTTTTTAGTAAGAATCTATTCTGTGCATAGGTTTTTACATTTTTTTTCCTTCCTATAATGTTTGGCAGCTAGTCACCTGAAAACCACAACTCTGTGTTACCCTCTAGCTTTAAGACAACAACATTTGGTCAATAACGAAGTGAGTTTTGCATAATGGCTGTACTCGGTGCTTCTCTTCATCTTCTGTGAGCTGCTGCTCGTACTCCAGAATCCTTTTGCTTCTTGTTTCTCTGACAATTTCCCTGGCACTGTCTGAGCATATCTGTTACATGAGAGGCAGGTTGCCTGTGTGAAAATCTGATGGTCCTAGTTACGATTGTGACTTTTCAAGCAGAGCAGTCTTGCTAGACTGGATGCATTTACATTGCTGTAACGATCCCTTATCCTTGTGTGGCTTTATGTCACTGTACGAGCATCCTTCTGCTCCTGTAACCACATGCAGACTGGCCCACGGAGTTCTGACAATCCCACTGCAGTCAAGCCAGCAGGATTCGTGTTGGCAGGAAAGCTCTGAGGGAGTTTAGGACATGCTTTCACATGCAAATCATTTCAGAGCTCACAGTGTGGCTGGGTGGTAGCTGTGTTCCTCTGCTCTCTGAGCAATGCAAACTTGCTTTGCTGCCTTGTGCTTTCATGTGGGGTTGTAATTGCTGGTCTGTCTCGGTGTTTTTACCCTTTTCGTAGCCCTTTAACACAGGGGGAACAACCAATCTGACTTGCTGCATGCACCTTTCCTCGCTCTTAAGGAGTTAAAGATTTTTGGGTGGCAGATGCCATGCAAGTAATTCAGGGAATGCTATGCATGGTAAGCAGGGACACATTTAAAAATGTGAGCATTTTTAAATAAAGAGGTCTTATAGAGCTCTAATTCAGCATGAATCTCTTCTGCTTTGCATCCTGCCCTGTGCTTCTGTGTGCTTGACCCCCAGCACGGAGCCCCAGCAGCATCCCGAGGCCCCAGCTGAACTCGGAGCTCTCTGCAGGGAGGTTTGGAAATACACGTAAGTCACTTCATTCAGGAAATTAAAATCTTAGTTGACAAGCCAAAGGAAGGAAGGATGTTTGTTCCAATATAAGTACTGGGGACTGAAGCGTAAAGAGAAAAATATGTCCAAAAGTGCCTGTGACACTTAGGAGCGCACATTTTCTTCAACACAAGTAGAGGCTGAATTTCAAACTGGAGCTGGTCAGAAAAGCTGTATTGGGGGAAAAAAACCAAACAAACTACTAAACGTGATTAAAAAGTTGTGTGTTGACTTTTGTCGGAGTTAAAGTAAAAACTTCTCTGGTTGGATGTGGTTAGCACAAGAGAGGAGGGCAAGCTAGGGCAGCAAGTGAGTGTGACACTGCAAAATGTCCATTTCTGTATTTTATTTGTGTGCTCAGATGGATGTGTATGGAGATGTACTAAGGATACTAAAAGATTCTGCTTTTCAAAATGTGAAATACTGCATTTTTTTTCAACAAGTGTCTATTTTGTTTCATCTGTTGTGATATATTTTTGTCTTTTAAAAAAGTCTTTATGAAAAGATTAAAAAGTAAAGCTGAAAAATTAATTTGGGTTCCAAAACTCGTTAACTGACAAATGAAGATTCTATTTTACAAGCAAAGTTTTTCTGAATTTAAAATGGCAGAGTTCTGGCGATATGTAAGCCAGTGAACCTCGATAGTAGGATGTGACCTTCGCAGTTATATTGGGCACTGGGGCCACATTGCTTTCAGAGTATTTGTTAGCAACATTAGTCTGTTTTGTTAAGTCTTCATAGAGAAGTTTTCCTAAACAATGTCTTATGGCTGCTGTGAAAACCAGCAGAGTATATAGTGAGGCTTCACAAAGGTATAATGACTCCTCTGTGTGTTTATTCGTGAAGGATAAGTCCAAAATATTTGGTAGTCATCAGGATTTTTGTATACTTATTGATCCCATTCTTGCACGATCTTAGCATAGCAAGGTGTTTAGAAAAGCTGGTCTGAAGTTCACAGCCAGGTTCCTTGGAAAATTTGCATCGAATCTGTCATAATTGCTCAGCCTGGAGCATGTTTAATGTTCTAGGGTTTTAATGCCAGCAGTTGATATGCAAGGAGACAGAGCAAAGAAAGAGTTTTCGAAAGTGGAGAGGTAATGTTTGTGCACACTGTCACCTGCAGTTATTATTTAAAGTTAAGTATTTTTTTAAAGAATCTGTGCTAATTAGTTTCATAATCTGAGTGGCTGAGAAAAACATCAAGTTTAGGGTAGGAAGGCTGTTGCAGTTGTGGTGATCTGGGAATATAAGAAAGATGAAGGTCTGTTGGAAGAGCAGTATCTGATATAATTGGAAGGAAAATAGACGAACTTTTGAGCACCCACACACTTTTAAGTCTGAAACAGAAATGTGGAACTCCAAGCAAATTATGATGGGAACCATTGCTCTGATTTTGCAATTCAGTTTTTCCCGACATTTAATCGCTAAACCATCACTTTAGAGAGACATAACTGTAAATTCATACTATTTCATTGGTGCATTTTGGGGTTTTTGAAGCTGGGGGTAGGTTCAAAGTTTGGATTGTGGCCCCTTTGAAGTAAAAGCCTTGTTTCCCCTCACTCTTCCCTGTATTCTTGCTGCAAGTCTATATCGCTGGTTTTCTCTGTCTGGTAAACTGAATGTTTGCAGCCACTTAATGTAAAATAAATGCATCTGAGACTGTCACTCCCTGGAGCAAACTGTTTTGTGAGCTGTTAAATCAGCTTCTTCATCTGACCTGAGACACGGGCCTTATTTGCAAGGCTGAACTTCTGCTCCAATTCCACAGAATCATTGCTACTGTGAAGAAAATCGAGTTTCATTCTGGTGTGTTCTTGTTTTCAAGATGTTTTTTACACCATGCTTAAGAGTTTAGCATCTACACTTACCTCTATACTTTCATTCTAAATAACATGCCCCGGGGTTGATTCTTGCCTTAACAAACAGTTTTCAACAGTTAGTATGCTAATGCCACGTATTTTCTCAAGAAGCACAGGCGTGAAGTAAATAACATGCCCCGGGGTTGATTCTTGCGTTAACAAACAGTTTTCAACAAAGTTAGTATGCTAATGTCACCTATTTTCTCAAGAAGCACAGGTGTGAAATTGAATTCTGCTTTAGTAACAACTCTGCTCTGCCCTCCCTGTAATGTAAGCACACATAACTATCTTGAGCTGTATTTGTTTAAGCCATTTACAAACAGAAAGATTCAGATCTTCCAGAACTCACCCATTATCTCTCAAATGGATATTCTTTGGATTTCCCCAAATTGTATGGATGTTGTAGAGGTTGGTTTGGGGGGTTTCTGTTCCTGTTAAAGATGTATCAGAGTACTTAGAAAGTTAGATTTCAGCCGCCACACTTCATCCATTTCTTTTGACTCATTGTTATACTAAGATTTCAGAAGCCTTAGGGTGTGAGAGATCATGGACTGACCTCACACTTC